>NC_080671.1:273788977-273871477 GCF_030247195.1 Topomyia yanbarensis
TTGATTTGATTGATTTGATTGATTGATTGATTGATGATTGATTGATTTGATTGATTTGATTGATTTGATTGATTTGATTGATTTGATTGATTGATTGATTGATTTGATTGATTGATTGATTGATTTGATTGATTTGATTGATTTGATTGATTTGATTGATTTGATTGATTTGATTGATTTGATTGATTTGATTGATTTGATTGATTTGATTGATTTGATTGATTTGATTGATTTGATTGATTTGATTGATTTGATTGATTTGATTGATTTGATTGATTTGATTGATTTGATTGATTTGATTGATTTGATTGATTTGATTGATTTGATTGATTTGATTGATTTTGATTGATTTGATTGATTTGATTGATTTGATTGATTTGATTGATTTGATTGATTTGATTGATTTGATTGATTTGATTGATTTGATTGATTTGATTGATTTGATTGATTTGATTGATTTGATTGATTTGATTGATTTGATTGATTTGATTGATTTGATTGATTTGATTGATTTGATTGATTTGATTGATTTGATTGATTTGATTGATTTGATTGATTTGATTGATTTGATTGATTTGATTGATTTGATTGATTTGATTGATTTGATTGATTTGATTGATTTGATTGATTGATTGATTTGATTGATTTGATTGATTTGATTGATTTGATTGATTGATTGATTTGATTGATTTGATTGATTTGATTGATTTGATTGATTTGATTGATTTGATTGATTTGATTGATTTGATTGATTTGATTGATTTGATTGATTTGATTGATTGATTGATTTGATTGATTTGATTGATTTGATTGATTTGATTGATTTGATTGATTTGATTGATTTGATTGATTTGATTGATTTGATTGATTTGATTGATTTGATTGATTTGATTGATTTGATTGATTTGATTGATTTGATTGATTTGATTGATTTGATTGATTTGATTGATTTGATTGATTTGATTGATTTTGATTGATTGATTGATTTGATTGATTTGATTGATTTGATTGATTTGATTGATTTGATTGATTTGATTGATTTGATTGATTTGATTGATTTGATTGATTTGATTGATTTGATTGATTTGATTGATTTGATTGATTTGATTGATTTGATTGATTTGATTGATTTGATTGATTTGATTGATTTGATTGATTTGATTGATTGATTGATTTGATTGATTTGATTGATTTGATTGATTTGATTGATTTGATTGATTTGATTGATTTGATTGATTTGATTGATTTGATTGATTTGATTGATTTGATTGATTGATTGATTGATTTGATTGATTTGATTGATTTGATTGATTTGATTGATTTGATTGATTTGATTGATTTGATTGATTTGATTGATTTGATTGATTTGATTGATTTGATTGATTTGATTGATTTGATTGATTTGATTGATTTGATTGATTTGATTGATTGATTGATTTGATTGATTTGATTGATTTGATTGATTTGATTGATTTGATTGATTTGATTGATTTGATTGATTTGATTGATTTGATTGATTTGATTGATTTGATTGATTTGATTGATTTGATTGATTTGATTGATTTGATTGATTTGATTGATTTGATTGATTTGATTGATTTGATTGATTTGATTGATTTGATTGATTGATTTGATTGATTGATTGATTTGATTGATTTGATTGATTGATTGATTGATTTGATTGATTTGATTGATTTGATTGATTTGATTGATTTGATTGATTTGATTGATTTGATTGATTTGATTGATTTGATTGATTTGATTGATTTGATTGATTTGATTGATTTGATTGATTTGATTGATTTGATTGATTTGATTGATTTGATTGATTTGATTGATTTGATTGATTTGATTGATTTGATTGATTTGATTGATTTGATTGATTGATTGATTTGATTGATTTGATTGATTTGATTGATTTGATTGATTTGATTGATTGATTGATTTGATTGATTTGATTGATTTGATTGATTTGATTGATTTGATTGATTTGATTGATTTGATTGATTTGATTGATTTGATTGATTTGATTGATTTGATTGATTTGATTGATTTGATTGATTTGATTGATTTGATTGATTTGATTGATTTGATTGATTGATTGATTTGATTTGATTGATTGATTGATTGATTGATTTGATTGATTTGATTGATTTGATTGATTTGATTGATTTGATTGATTTGATTGATTTGATTGATTTGATTGATTTGATTGATTGATTTGATTGATTTGATTGATTTGATTGATTTGATTGATTTGATTGATTTGATTGATTTGATTGATTTGATTGATTTGATTGATTTGATTGATTTGATTGATTTGATTGATTTGATTGATTTGATTGATTTGATTGATTTGATTGATTTGATTGATTTGATTGATTTGATTGATTTGATTGATTTGATTGATTGATTGATTTGATTGATTTGATTGATTTGATTGATTGATTGATTTGATTGATTTGATTGATTTGATTGATTTGATTGATT
The DNA here is from genome assembly GCF_030247195.1 of Topomyia yanbarensis. Classification (NCBI taxonomy): domain Eukaryota; kingdom Metazoa; phylum Arthropoda; class Insecta; order Diptera; family Culicidae; genus Topomyia; species Topomyia yanbarensis. The sequence goes on from NC_080671.1 coordinate 273,791,468, forward strand.
TGATTGATTTGATTGATTTGATTGATTTGATTGATTTGATTGATTTGATTGATTTGATTGATTTGATTGATTTGATTGATTTGATTGATTTGATTGATTTGATTGATTTGATTGATTTGATTGATTTGATTGATTTGATTGATTTGATTGATTTGAATAATTTGATTGATTTGATTGATTTGATTGATTTGATTGATTTGATTGATTTGATTGATTTGATTGATTTGATTGATTTGATGATTTGATTGATTTGATTGATTTGATTGATTTGATTGATTTGATTGATTTGATTGATTTGATTGGTTTGATTGATTTGATTGATTTGATTGATTTGATTTGATTGATTTGATTGATTTGATTGATTTGATTGATTTGATTCATTTGATTCATTAGATTGATTTGATTGATTTGATTGATTTGATTGATTTGATTGATTTGATTGATTTGATTGATTTGATTGATTTGATTGATTTGATTGATTTGATTGATTTGATTGATTTGATTGATTTGATTGATTTGATTGATTTGATTGATTTGATTGATTTGATTGATTTGATTGATTTGATTGATTTGATTGATTTGATTGATTTGATTGATTTGATTGATTTGATTGATTTGATTCATCTGATTCATCTGATTCATTTGATTCATTTGATTCATTTGATTCATTTGATTCATTTGATTCATTTGATTCATTTGATTCATTTGATTCATTTGATTCATTTGATTCATTTGATTCATTTGATTCATTTGATTCATTTGATTCATTTGATTCATTTGATTCATTTGATTCATTTGATTCATTTGATTCATTTGATTCATTTGATTCATTTGATTCATTTGATTCATTTGATTCATTTGATTCATTTGATTCATTTGATTCATTTGATTCATTTGATTCATTTGATTCATTTGGTTCATTTGGTTCATTTGATTCGTTTGATTCGTTTGATTGATTTGATTGATTTGATTGATTTGATTGATTTGATTGATTTGATTGATTTGATTGATATGATTCATTTGATTGATTTGATTGATTTGATTGATTTGATTGATTTGATTGATTTGATTGATTTGATTGATTTGATTGATTTGATTGATTTGATTGATTTGATTGATTTGATTGATTTGATTGATTTGATTGATTTGATTGATTTGATTGATTTGATTGATTTGATTGATTTGATTGATTTGATTGATTTGATTGATTTGATTGATTTGATTGATTTGATTGATTTGATTGATTTGATTGATTTGATTGATTTGATTGATTTGATTGATTTGATTGATTTGATTGATTTGATTGATTTGATTGATTTGATTGATTTGATTGATTTGATTGATTTGATTGATTTGATTGATTTGATTGATTTGATTGATTTGATTGATTTGATTGATTTGATTGATTTGATTGATTTGATTGATTTGATTGATTTGATTGATTTGATTGATTTGATTGATTTGATTGATTTGATTGATTTGATTGATTTGATTGATTTGATTGATTTGATTGATTTGATTGATTTGATTGATTTGATTGATTTGATTGATTTGATTGATTGATTGATTTGATTGATTTGATTGATTTGATTGATTTGATTGATTTGATTGATTTGATTGATTTGATTGATTTGATTGATTTGATTGATTTGATTGATTTGATTGATTTGATTGATTTGATTGATTTGATTGATTTGATTGATTGATTGATTTGATTGATTTGATTGATTTGATTGATTTGATTGATTTGATTGATTTGATTGATTTGATTGATTTGATTGATTTGATTGATTTGATTGATTTGATTGATTTGATTGATTTGATTGATTTGATTGATTTGATTGATTTGATTGATTTGATTGATTTGATTGATTTGATTGATTTGATTGATTTGATTGATTTGATTGATTTGATTGATTTGATTGATTTGATTGATTTGATTGATTTGATTGATTTGATTGATTTGATTGATTGATTTGATTGATTTGATTGATTTGATTGATTTGATTGATTTGATTGATTTGATTGATTTGATTGATTTGATTGATTTGATTGATTTGATTGATTTGATTGATTTGATTGATTTGATTGATTTGATTGATTTGATTGATTGATTGATTGATTTGATTGATTTGATTGATTTGATTGATTTGATTGATTTGATTGATTTGATTGATTTGATTGATTTGATTGATTTGATTGATTTGATTGATTTGATTGATTTGATTGATTTGATTGATTTGATTGATTTGATTGATTTGATTGATTTGATTGATTTGATTGATTTGATTGATTTGATTGATTTGATTGATTTGATTGATTTGATTGATTTGATTGATTTGATTGATTTGATTGATTTGATTGATTTGATTGATTTGATTGATTTGATTGATTTGATTGATTTGATTGATTTGATTGATTTGATTGATTTGATTGATTTGATTGATTTGATTGATTTGATTGATTTGATTGATTTGATTGATTTGATTGATTTGATTGATTTGATTGATTTGATTGATTTGATTGATTTGATTGATTTGATTGATTTGATTGATTTGATTGATTTGATTGATTTGATTGATTTGATTGATTTGATTGATTTGATTGATTTGATTGATTTGATTGATTTGATTGATTTGATTGATTTGATTGATTTGATTGATTTGATTGATTTGATTGATTTGATTGATTTGATTGATTTGATTGATTTGATTGATTTGATTGATTTGATTGATTTGATTGATTTGATTGATTTGATTGATTTGATTGATTTGATTGATTTGATTGATTTGATTGATTTGATTGATTTGATTGATTTGATTGATTTGATTGATTTGATTGATTTGATTGATTTGATTGATTTGATTGATTTGATTGATTTGATTGATTTGATTGATTTGATTGATTTGATTGATTTGATTGATTTGATTGATTTGATTGATTTGAGTTATTTACTTCATTTGATTCATGTGACTCATTTGATTCATTTTATTAATTTAATTTAGTTGATTCATTTGACTCATTTGATTCATTTGATTCGTTTGATTCGTTTGATTCGTTTGATTCATTTGATTCATTTGATTCATTTGAATCATTTGAATCATATGATTCATTTGATTCATTTGATTCATTTGATTCATTTGATTCATTTGATTCATTTGATTCATTTGATTAATTTGATTCTTTTGATTAATTTGATTAATTTGATTAATTTGATTCATTTGATTCATTTGATTCATTTGATTCATTTGATTCATTTGATTTATTTGATTCATTTGATTCATTTGATTCATTAGATTCATTTGATTCATTTGATTCATTTGATTCATTTGACTCATTTGATTCATTTGATTCATTTGATTCATTTGATTCATTTGATTCATTTGATTCATTTGATTCATTTGATTCATTTGATTCATTTGATTCATTTGATTCATTTGATTCATTTGATTCATTTGATTCATTTGATTCATTTGATTCATTTGATTTATTTGATTCATTTGATTCATTAGATTCATTTGATTCATTTGATTCATTTGACTCATTTGATTCATTTGACTAATTTGATTCATTTGATTCATTTGATTCATTTGATTCATTTGATTCATTTGATTCATCTGATTCATTTGATTCATTTGATTCATTTGATTGATTTGATTGATTTGATTGATTTGATTGATTTGATTGATTTGATTGATTTGATTGATTTGATTGATTTGATTGATTTGATTGATTTGATTGATTTGATTGATTTGATTGATTTGATTGATTTGATTGATTTGATTGATTTGATTGATTTGATTGATTTGATTGATTTGATTGATTTGATTGATTTGATTGATTTGATTGATTTGATTGATTTGATTGATTTGATTGATTCGATTGATTTGATTGATTTGATTGATTTGATTGATTTGATTGATTTGATTGATTTGATTGATTTGATTGATTTGATTGATTTGATTGATTTGATTGATTTGATTGATTTGATTGATTTGATTGATTTGATTGATTTGATTGATTTGATTGATTTGATTGATTTGATTGATTTGATTGATTTGATTGATTTGATTGGTTTGATTGATTTGGTTGATTCGATTGATTTGATTGATTTGATTGATTTGATTGATTTGATTGATTTGATTGATTTGATTGATTTGATTGATTTGATTGATTTGATTGATTTGATTGATTTGATTGATTTGATTGATTTGATTGATTTGATTGATTTGATTGATTTGATTGATTTGATTGATTTGATTGATTTGATTGATTTGATTGATTTGATTGATTTGATTGATTTGATTGATTTGATTGATTTGATTGATTTGATTGATTTGATTGATTTGATTGATTTGATTGATTTGATTGATTTGATTGATTTGATTGATTTGATTGATTTGATTGATTTGATTGATTTGATTGATTTGATTGATTTGATTGATTTGATTGATTTGATTGATTTGATTGATTTGATTGATTTGATTGATTTGATTGATTTGATTGATTTGATTGATTTGATTGATTTGATTGATTTGATTGATTTGATTGATTTGATTGATTTGATTGATTTGATTGATTTGATTGATTTGATTGATTTGATTGATTTGATTGATTTGATTGATTTGATTGATTTGATTGATTTGATTGATTTGATTGATTTGATTGATTTGATTGATTTGATTGATTTGATTGATTTGATTGATTTGATTGATTTGATTGATTTGATTGATTTGATTGATTTGATTGATTTGATTGATTTGATTGATTTGATTGATTTGATTGATTTGATTGATTTGATTGATTTGATTGATTTGATTGATTTGATTGATTTGATTGATTTGATTGATTTGATTGATTTGATTGATTTGATTGATTTGATTGATTTGATTGATTTGATTGATTTGATTGATTTGATTGATTTGATTGATTTGATTGATTTGATTGATTTGATTGATTTGATTGATTTGATTGATTTGATTGATTTGATTGATTTGATTGATTTGATTGATTTGATTGATTTGATTGATTTGATTGATTTGATTGATTTGATTGATTTGATTGATTTGATTGATTTGATTGATTTGATTGATTTGATTGATTTGATTGATTTGATTGATTTGATTGATTTGATTGATTTGATTGATTTGATTGATTTGATTGATTTGATTGATTTGATTGATTTGATTGATTTGATTGATTTGATTGATTTGATTGATTTGATTGATTTGATTGACTTGATTGATTTGATTGATTTGATTGATTTGATTGATTTGATTGATTTGATTGATTTGATTGATTTGATTGATTTGATTGATTTGATTGATTTGATTGATTTGATTGATTTGAGTTATTTACTTCATTTGATTCATTTGATTCATGTGACTCATTTGATTCATTTTATTAATTTAATTTAGTTGATTCATTTGATTCATTCGATTCATTTGATTCATTTGATTCATTTGATTCATTTGATTCATTTGATTCATTTGATTCATGTGATTCATTTGATTCATTTGATTCATTTGATTCATTTGATTCATTTGATTGATTTGATTGATTTGATTCAGTTGATTCATTTGATTCATTTGATTCATTTGATTCATTTGATTCATTTGATTCATTTGATTCCTTTGATTCCTTTGATTCCTTTGATTCCTTTGATTCCTTTGATTCCTTTGATTCCTTTGATTCCTTTGATTCCTTTGATTCCTTTGATTCCTTTGATTCCTTTGATTCCTTTGATTCCTTTGATTCCTTTGATTCCTTTGATTCCTTTGATTCCTTTGATTCCTTTGATTCCTTTGATTCCTTTGATTCCTTTGATTCCTTTGATTCCTTTGATTCCTTTGATTCCTTTGATTCCTTTGATTCCTTTGATTCCTTTGATTCCTTTGATTCCTTTGATTCCTTTGATTCCTTTGATTCCTTTGATTCCTTTGATTCCTTTGATTCCTTTGATTCCTTTGATTCCTTTGATTCCTTTGATTCCTTTGATTCCTTTGATTCCTTTGATTCCTTTGATTCCTTTGATTCCTTTGATTCCTTTGATTCCTTTGATTCCTTTGATTCCTTTGATTCCTTTGATTCCTTTGATTCCTTTGATTCCTTTGATTCCTTTGATTCCTTTGATTCCTTTGATTCCTTTGATTCATTTGATTCATTTGATTCATTTGATTCATTTGATTCATTTGATTCATTTGATTCATTTGATTCATTTGATTCATTTGATTCATTTGATTCATTTGATTCATTTGATTCATTTGATTCATTTGATTCATTTGATTCATTTGAATCATTTGATTCATTTGATTCATTTGATTCATTTGATCCATTTGATTCATTTGATTCATTTGATTCATTTGATTCATTTGATTCATTTGATTCATTTGATTCATTTGATTCATTTGATTCATTTGATTCATTTGATTCGTTTGATTGATTTGATTCATTTGATTCATTTGATTCATTTGATTCATTTGATTCATTTGATTCATTTGATTCATTTGATTCATTTGATTCATTTGATTCATGTGATTCATTTGATTCATTCGATTCATTTGATTCATTTGATTCATTTGATTCCTTTTATTCATATCTTTAATTTTATGCATTTCATGTTCAGTCATTCGTTTTATTTCATTCAATTTGTTAGTATGAGTCAATTTATTCTATAACTATTTCTAAATATAATCTTAATTTTTATTTAATAACCTAATCTAATTTGATTCGTGTATATTATAATTTTGATTTACATTAATTTTTCTACTCATTTTATGAATTTAAATCTATAATTTATTCAGTTTATTCGAGATTTTATTCGTGCAAGACTGGAAACTGTTTTCATCTCACCTCTAGTTGGGTGCCTACTTCTCGAGGGTTCTGCAATAGTGAAATGTGTAAGAAATGTCTCATCTCACTGCTAGGTGGATTAAATCGGTTTTTCTTTCTAATAATTCAACTGTACAGTCCTATCTAAGTTTTATATTCGAGCCTGTTTCACCCAGTCAACTTTCCTAAAGATTATAACATGCAGCCCTTGAAGGAACATCCAGCCGGTAGCAGTTGCCAGGTTTGGTCTTCACTGAAACCAGCCAGTTCAAGCATTATTTAGTGGCGGTCAAATCGAAGTGGTGATGGATCAGCTCACAAAGGTTTATGACGATGAAGCAGCTGTAAAAAAACGATATATTAGTAATATGCTACGGAACGGATGATGAAATAATCTGGCTGAGTTTTTCATTTTGAGTCGTTACATTTGTTTAGTGCCACTACGGGCGAATTATTTAGTTATAAAAACGCCACGCGATTCCGCTGGATATTGGCGAGAACATGATGTGCTTCAGGAAATGTTCGAGTTTGGGTGTCTCACGCTTGGAGCACATCAGTGGCGGCGCTAAGCTTTTTGTCGCTCGGGGCTAAAAGTTGAATTTGCCGCGCCCTTACACATTTCTGACTAACCAAACCATCTCATCAACAGAGTTTTCCGCGGTGGTGCATATATTGCACCTATAAATGATTTTTTTTATTAAACTTTATTAAACTTTCAATAATGAAATGAATACACCTTTTTATCCATTTGGAATCAACAGAATAAAACGTTTTCAAACTTGACCAAGTAGCGTTGCGGCAGCATTGCGTATTAATCAAAATGAGGTCACAACTCTGTTCACAAGGTCGCACTTAACCGTTATGTGTCCGACAGCGAACTCCTCTGAAGATTTTAATTCATGAAATTTCAGTACTCTTTCCCAAACTGGAAATTACAACTTAGTGACATCTTAGAATAATACCAAGCTTTTGTGGGAAAAAACTAATGATACAGTGATCGGGAGTTTGAGGAAGGGCTTTTGGATTTATTTAACCCGTAACAGTCCGACAGGGTACTCGAGTACCCACAAAACCGAAATACTCGTAGCTATAGCATTTTTCTCCAATATAGACACATTTGGATGTTTTGAATTCCAGAATTCAACCATTTAGGTAATAGGCACAATAGGCACAATAGGCACAAATCTCCGACTACATACGGGGAACGTGTCATTTAAGCCAATATATTCTGATATATTATTGATATATTATTATTGGCCCCTCAACGTTCTTTCCGGAGCAGATACCCGCAAAGCCGTGAGTGTCCGTTCCGAGGTCAAATCGTCATATGATCGATATGACAACGATAGGAACCCTCCGAAATAATTCCAAGGTTACAAATTGTTTCTCAGTACTGGAATATCCTTCCAGAAATCCAGATTAGCGGAATTAACCATATATTCGTCGTGTTCAATTTTACAGATTCTAAAAGTGGATGATTTCCTGACTTCAAAACATCCAAAAGTGTCGTAAATCGATTAAAAATTGACATAGCTACAAACTTTTGAATTTGCGGGTACCCGGGTCGGCCTGTTTTCTTTTTGTTGGACACACAACGGATAATCTGTGGGCTATCGTCACCTTCAGTAGCGAAATGAGAAGCCTCCGACCATATAGGAGTTTTGAGCAGGTGTAACAAGCCCTCCGGAAACATAGCTTTGCGTACGGATCGGATCAATTAAGTCATGTAACGAAAAAAGTGCTATTGGAAATTTGGAACTGTAAGTCACTTGGCTTCCAGGGGATAGATTGAATTTTGCACGACGGGCTGTAAACCCGTAACTTCGGGGTCGTAGCATTGCAGAAAGTTTGCTCGGCAGGACAGAAGGTGTGAAAAAGCTAGCATCGAGCAGTCACATTCTATCAGAGCGGCGGTACAACAAACAAGCTGGGTTTTTTATAGTGCTAGACAAGATTCGCCCACGCTTGCTCAAGTAACAGCAAGAGAGTATGTGTAGTGACAAGCAAAAGTCCGTTTCTCCAACTACCGTATCTTCAACGTTCACTGCCCACACAAAGCGAGACCAGCGAACGACAAAGATGCATTTTAGGGGGATCTGGAGCGTTTCTATGGCGACATAAACGTCCAGATAGGTCAGCAGGTACAAACCGGTGAACGAACCGGACAGTCTGCACTCCATTACGAAAGCAACGGCCACCGCACAGTGGGACCAATCCAAAAAATTGATGCCTTAGATGTCATTTTAGAGCTAGCATTTCTTCGTAGGATTTGTTCACAATATTATTCTGCAACTTTTTAAATAGAATATTTTGTTGTTGGACTAAGGTAGAGTACCCGAGCAAAAAAAATTTTTTCACAAAATTATCTTAGAGGGTCGATGTCTTCAACAAAGTTGTAGAATATTATGTTTTGAACAACTTCTTCTAAGATACCACAGACATCAGACCTCATATTTGAGGCAAAATTGTTGTTTTTTGGAAATATGACCAAAAAATCAGTTTTTCGACTTTTCCATGCTATAAACCTTAATTGATTAATTTAATATGTTCTACAAACTTGCAGGTAAAATTAAAATACATTTTTTTGTTGATGGAACTAATAACCTGAAATCAATATTTTGGCTTCTAAAACTATTTTTCATATAAATTTACTCCATTTTCATCAAAGATTTCTGTTTTTAGGTGCAATTTTGTGCAACCAAACTTTGGCTATTCCGATACTCTATTATTCGTAGAATGGAATTAATACTACATAGAAACAGGATATAGTTGGACGCATTGTTTGGGTGACCATTCATGTACGACGGTTTATAACATAAAATGTGCCTATATTATTTTTAATTTATATACATTATTAGCTATTAACAAAATCTTATATTTTGTACGCGTTTACAAGCATATAGAACATATTGAGTTGATCAATTACGGTTACAATATGAAAAAGTGAAAAAATAATATAAATTTTGAATTTAAACTGCCAAAGAACAACGATTTCGGCTCAAAAAAGTAAATAAATGGTCTTTTCAACAAAATTGTTCCAAATACAATATTTGACAACTTTGCTGAAGACCTCAACCATTTCAAAAAAATTTGATTTTTTTAGTTCGGGATTTCTACTTTAGTTTAACCAATAAGATTAGTTCTACAAATTCATAAAAGTAGAACAATACCTATTTGAGGCCTTAGATAATCTAGAACTTAAGTGTGTGGAAAAATATTCACAATACAATTAAATCATTTGCATTTTTTAGATGGTTGAGGACTTCAGCAAAGTTGTATAATATATAATTTCGAACATTTTTGTTAAAAATACCTTATACATACAGTAGATTTATTTTTTAATCCGAAATCGTTGTTCTTTGTCAGTTTAAATTCAAAATTTATATTATTTTCTCACTTTTCCATATTGTAATCGTAATTTATCAACTCAATATGTTTTACATGCTTGTAAGTGCATGCAAAATACAAGATTTTGTTAATAGCTAATAATGTATATAAATTAAAAATAATATAAACACATTTTATGTTATAAACCGTCGTACACGAATGGTCACCCAAACAACGCGTCCAACTATATCCTGTTTCTATGTAGTATTAATTTTATTCTACGAATAATAGAGTATCGGAATAGCCAAAGTTTGGCTGCACAAAAGTGCACCTAAAAACAGAAATCTTTGATGAAAATAGAGTAAATTTATATGAAAAATAGTTTTAGAAGCCAAAATATTGATTTTAGGTTATTAGTTCCTTCAACAAAAAGTTGTATTTTAATGTTACCTGCAAGTTTGTAGAACATATTGATTTAATCAATTAAGGTTTTTATCATAGAAATATCGAAAAACTGATTTTTTGATCATATTTTCAAAAAACAACAATTTTGTCTCAAATTTGAGGTCTGATGTCTGTGGTATCCTAGGAGAAGTTAATCAAAACATAATATTCTACAACTTTGTCGAAGACATCGACCCTCTAAAACAATTTTTTGAAAAAAAAAATTTTGCTCGGGTACTCTACTTTAGTCCAACAACAAAATATTCTATTTAAAAAGTTGCAGATAAATATTGTGAACATATCCTACGAAGATTTTTTAGATTGGTCCCACTGTGCACCGATGCGTGATCTTCACAACCACAGAAATATTAGTACAACACTCGTGAGCATGGACGCCGAGGCTCAACATCTGGCAACTACGATGGTGCTGCGGAAATACGTGCAGAAGCTGGAGACAGCACTACTGACGAAAGTATAGGTCGGTGTGACTACTCTTGATGGCTGGAGCAACTTATGAAGCACCACAGGTAGCACTACTGAGATAAAGAGAAGAATACGGCAAAAGCGAGAATGATGCAGCACCATACGAGGGTGAACGAGAAACGATACAAACAAGCACGGATCAGAAAAAACGGTATTCGGACAAAAAACGGCAGATCCAGATAATGGGGCGATAGAGCTATAAGACCATAATAGGACAAAGAAGTTTTACGAGATGGCGAATCATTCTCGCGAAGGCTATGTGTCACGGGAGATATGTGTGAAAGTGTTATGGCAAACATGTAAATTGCGAATCCGTAGACGCTGATAGTAGTGCGTTAATCAGCCCGTGGCGCGCGCAGCTTACGACAGATTCCCAACACCGAATCTAATTGTGTATCTGAAGGAAATCATATGGTTGAAGGATAATAAAGATTAACTGCCCTGTGACAGAGGAGGAAATTGGGTAGAGTACTCCACTGGGTGATTTAGAAGACTTAAGTGGAAGAGATTTTACCGGAGGATTGTATCGGATACGGTACGAAGCAAACCAGCTACAAAATGTTCATTGAGCTGGTTGGCCAATGGGCTATGCAGACCTGTAGTGCTTGTTTGGTCAGGTTGACCCCCGCCAAGAGCGCCAAGCTTAGAGGCACGCTGAAATCTGAAGTAGAAAATAAGTAAGGATAAATATTAAAATAAGTAGGATAAATGCGCTATGCACGCTAAATTACTGTTCGTGAGTCGAATTGAAAATGGGGCACTAAACTGAAATTCCACCAACAGTGTCAAAAGATTAGCAACGGCCCTATCTGAATCTGAGTCTAGTCCCAGACTAACAATAAATAGCATTGAAATCAAATCTAAAGTTGATAGAAGATTAAATAACGAACTGCAATGACTTAAATTGAAAATAGCGAAAATTGTTGCAAACTTAACGCTCGTTTTCATAGTAGCAACAAAAAAGGGACAAATATTTGATCATGGGCAGTAAAGCAGGCCACGTCTTTAAAATTGTAGCAAAGACCATCAAGAAAGTTAGATCGTTTATCAGCGAGAAGATAACCCCCTTTTTGGTGTTTCTTGAAACACTGGAAGCTCTCAAATTTCCAAGACCTGGAGCTGTTTGCTTCGGCTTTGTGTCATCGCTTCCTGTAGTTGTTGTATTCTGTCGTTCCTAACAAATGTTTTTACCTTAACAAATAAATCTCGTTCGACTACAGTTTTAGGAACAGTAACATATATCTCACGATGGGGATCGTTAGAGTCATACTATTCCCGAGCCAAGAGAGCATAACGATTTGTCGTGGTGAGACGTGGCTTTCTTTAGTATTTCTGTAAAAAAGTGCTTAGAACGGCTTTGATTGGATTTTGATTCTCTGCGTACTTGCCACTCGCATTTTTTTTTACTACAATGGCTTATTTGCCTTTATTTAGTGCAAAACATGACGCGCGGTATGAACCTTGTGAAGAACAAATCGAACACAGCAATACTGCTAAAGGATACGAGTTTGAAGGGACATATAATTTTGTCCCGTCCTGTGCGATAGCCATTCAAAATCTTCAGTTTTCGTACTTTTTTTAATAAAAGTTCATATTTCGATATCTTGATTTAGTTTATAAACTAAGTGCAGATAAGTCATAAAGTAAGTCACGATAAGTGTGCGATTTTCAATTACTCACTCAATTATTGTTCGAAAGTCGAACAAAAAAGGAAAGTCGAAGTGGTGTTCAGGGCACAAAATTGAGACTCCGCCAAGGGCATCAGAAGATCACGTTGTGGCTCTGAGACTATACTATCCATCGTTCACACAGTAAAATATACGAGGCTGTGGTGAGTTGGGCACGTCGTTAAAGTCGCGGACGACAACCCGGTAAAAATTGTTTCCGAAACTAATTCGACTAGCGCAAGTAGCCACAACGAGCAAGGTAGGTCGACCACGATGGAGGGAACCTGAGGAATCCTCGTGCTCTGCGAAGCTGGGGACAAACGGCAATTAACGAAGTGAGCTAGAGACGACATATTGGTACAGCAAAGGGTATTAGACTTATTGGTACTGTAGATCCCAAAATCGATTTTTTAGCGGAAGAACGCCCGCCAGCACTTCGAGACTCATCGTATGGGTCGAGTGCATGCAACCCAAGGCAATGCGCAAGCAACGATACTGGATTCTCTCCAGTTTGATGAAGTGTATGTTCGCAGTGGAGCGGAAACAGAAACACCCGTACTCCATCACCGACAATATCGTTGTTTGGTACAGCCTGATTAGGTATCCTGGGTGGGCACCCCACCATGTTCCAGTTATGTCCGTAGAAAATTGATCCTTTGTTGGCATTTCTGTTTCAGATACCTAATGTGACATCCCCAGGTACCTTTAGAGTCGAACCAGACCCCGAGATATTTAAATGTGAAGACCTGATTGATCGTTTCACCCATTAATAGAAGCTGGAGTTGCGCCGGCTCACGCTTCCTAGAAAAAACAACCAACTCAGTTTTCTCCGTGGAGAACTCGATACCCAGTTGAAGAGCCCAAGCAGACAAATTGTCCAAGGTATCTTGTAATGGTCCTTGCAAGTCGGCAGCTTTGGGCCCTGTAACAGAGACCACCCCGTCGTCTGCAAGTTGCCTTAGCGTGCATGAATTGGCAAGACAATCGTCAATGTCATTCACGTAAAAATTGTAGAGTAGGGGACTTAGACATGAGCTCTGGGGAAGACACATGTAGCTAAATCGCAATGTTGTTAAATAGCCATGCGAAAAGTGCATGTGCTTTTCAGACAACAGGTTTAGCAAAAAGTTATTTAAAATTGGTGAAAAACCATGCTGGTGCAGCTTCTCTGACAGAATATTGATAGAAACTGAATCAAAAGCCCCCTTAATATCCAAGAAGACTGATGCCATCTGCTCTTTGTTAGCATAGGCCATTTGGATTTCTGTAGAAAGTAACGCAAGGTAATCGTTCGTCCCTTTGCCTTTGCGAAAGCCAAATTGTGTATCTGACAGTAAGCCATTTGCTTCAACCCAATTGTCGAGGCGAAACAAGATCATTTTCTCGAACAACTTCCTAATACAGGACAGCATTGCAATCGGTCGATACGAGTTGTGGTCGGAGGCTAGTTTTCCTGGTTTTTGAATGGCGATGACCTTCACTTGCCTCCAGTCATGAGGGACAATGAAACTTGTTAAATAAGTTCAGCAAGCGCCTTTTTGCAGTGTCAGGCAGATTCTTCAGCAAGTTGAATTTGATTCTGTCTAGCCCTGGGGCGTTATTGTTGCATGATAAGAGAGCAAGTGAGAACTCCACCATCGAAAACGGTGTTTCGTTGGCGGTATCGTGAGGAGATGCGGCACGGTACGTTTTCTGTACCGGGACAGAGTCCGGACAGATCTTCTTGGCGAAAGCGAATATCCAACGGTTTGAATATTCCACGTTCTCGTTGGTACTGTTTCGGTTACGCATACGTCGAGCCGTACCCCAAAGAGTGCTCAACGCTGTTTCTCTCGTTAACCCGCCGACGAACCGGCGCCAATAACTGCGTTTTTTGGCTTTCATTAAACTCTTCATTCGCTTTTCTAGCGACTCGTACTGCTGATAGCTAGCGGGTAACCCGTTTTCCCGGAAGGCCTTATATGCAGTGGACTTCTCCGCGAACAGCTCTGAGCACTCTTTATCCTACCACAGGGTGGGAGATCGTCCATGGGTATTCGCGCTGGGTACTGGTTTAGTCTGAGCTTGATTCGCACTGTCGAAAATCAAGCCAGCCAAAAACCTGTACTCTTCCTCCGGAGAAAGCTCTTGGGTGGATTCGATTTTAACAGATATCGCGGTCGCGTAACTCTTCCAATCAATGTTCCGTGTGAGGTCATACGAGACATTGATTGTTTCCGATGGTCTTGAACCGTTAGCAATTGAAATTACGATAAGCAAATGATCGCTACCGCGGGGATCAGGGATGACCTTCCACATGCAATCTAACTGTAGCGATGTCGAGCATAGTGATAAATCCAACGCGCTCGCGCGTGCTGGTGGTGTAGGAATCCGCGTCATTTCTCCCGTGTTTAAGATGGTCATATTGAAATTGTCGCAAAGATCTTGGATTAATGTTGATCTATTATCATCGTGAAGACAACTCCATACCGTACCGTGCGAGTTAAAGTCTCCTAGAACTAGCCGCGGTGTCGGTAAAGATTCCGTGATATTACAAAGCGTTCGGTTCCCTACCGAGGCTCTAGGAGGAATGTAGATGGAAGTAATGCAAAGGGCCTTTGATTAGAACTTGACAAGCGACAATTTCAATACCTGGTGTCGAAGGGAGGTTAATTCGGTTGAAAGAATAGCACTTTTTAATCCCCAAAAGTACTCCTCCGTAAGGGTTTTCTCGATCCAGACGAATTATATTAAAGTCGTGGAAGTTGATATTTATATCGGAAGTTAACCAAGTTTCACATAATGCGAAAACATGACATTTTAAACTGTTTAGTAAAAATTTGAAGGAATCGATTTTCGGGAGGATACTTCTGCAATTCCACTGTAAGACAGTGATCGAGTCAGTGACCTCGTTCGATGACTTAGCCATCGAAGGATACGATCGCTGCAAGGAGGGGCCATTTAGCAGTCTACTGCTTCAAAAATGTTTGCACTTTAGGGAGAAAATGTATCAGAATGCTTTTAAGAGGATCAGTGACATTGAAAGTTGTGAAAATTAAGTCCACTATGTCAGAAAATTTCATTAGTCCATTACTGGATTGAGTGTCTGTTTAAAAAATAGGGACACTTGGGGTTTTTGGTGTCCCTGGAAGTGGTGGATACTCCTTGTTAGAATTAAAATTTCCAAGTCCTGGAGCAACTTGCTTCGGCTTTAGTGCATCACTTCCGTTGGATTTATTGATTGTAGTTGGCGCACTCTGAGGGGACGACACCTTGGCACCCATACGAGGCAATCTAGGGGAGGCTAGATTTCTCCTCTTCCTGGATTCCCCTGGGGTAACCAAAGATGTTCCCTCTCGTGGGTCATCAGATTCTTGCTCAACGTTAGCCAAATCAGCATAGGGATTTTCGGACAGGACAGATGGCGAAGCATTCTTTAGCATTTCTGCATAAGAACGCCACGAGCGTTCCTTGACGGAGCGCCTAATTTTATCCCCGCGCTGCTTGTACGCAGGGCATGATTTAAGAGCATGTGAAGGGCCCCCGCAGCAAATACACTTTTCAGTTTCTTTGTCGCAAGAGTCATCCTCATGCTCTCCTTCGCATTTGCGCATCGTTTCCTATTTCCACAATATGTGGCTGTGTGGCCCAACTGCTTGCAATTGCTGCAGTTCATTACCCGCGGTACAAACAGGCGAACTGGTAGGCGAACCTTGTCAAGGAAGATGTAGTTGGGAAGAGAGGACCCGGCGAATGTCACCCGAAGCGAGCCTGATAGAGAGTAGGTAGTCTTACCTCCCTCGGTGTTTGCGGTATACAATTGTTTGCATTCCAAGATCTTAATCTGTTCAAGTGAGGGGTCCTTAAAGCAGCCAACCCCGTGCTCCAACAGTTCTTCACATTTCAGGCCCGGTTCGGACACTACCCCATCGATTTCTACGGCCACACAAAGCACGTACGCTTTAAATTCCCGCGTAAAGCGCTCACAGCAAGCAATCGCGTTTGCCTGGCCGAGATCATTCACTAGAACACGTATCTTGTTTGCCCGAACACGTGTTATCTGAGTTATGGCCGGGTAATTAGCAGTCAGATCTCGAGAAAGTTTTAATATTTTAACCGGTTTCTCTCCGGTCCATATAATATAATATACACTCATAGCCCAGAGGAACCTTCTGGGTACTGCATTTTACGGGGAGCAATGCGAGTGTTAGGAGGATCAGGGACTTCCATGATTACATCAGATGGTATTTCGCCCTCGGCCATTTAAGCACGAGGGCAGAGCGTTATATAAACGGGAATGTGTCTTATTATTTGATTACAAGGTAGAGTAAAAGTAGGGAAAAGGAAAGAAAGCAAACGAGGAAAAAATTAAAGGTTTGTGTACAGGACACGACCACGGTGACATTAAAAATGTAGCTTTTTTCAAGAGCGTGCGAATGAATTTTATCTATCACACACTCACGTTCTTGCTCACTTGCCTGTTTTCATATGTTACAATTTGCTATATACCCTCCCTATTAAAACATAATTTATTGAAGGTCATTTAACGGTAATCTATTATTACAATTCATCAAGTATCTCACTATGTGATTGGCATTATTTGGCTGATCCACCTAGTAAAAAGGCTGATCTGTCCAGAAAATATATTCAAAAGAAAAGTTCCATATTGAGAACTGTGATGAGGAAGCCCACGCCCGCCAACGGAAATATACAGATTCTCCATGAAATATGAAATTTCATTTTCCATTTAAATTTTCAATACATACTAATGAACTTAAGTAAACAATCTTAAGGTGAAGTATTTCTTGATCGATTAGTGCTTGAACAAATGAAATTATTTGATAAATTACATCGTTACACAACGTTCGCACTACCAGTTAAAACGGGTTTTTATGCTATCTTGGTGACATTTTTTTTGCTAATTATTATAACGTGATATAACTCTATAGTGTAAACATTGTATTATTAAACCAATTCTGCAGCGTTTTATGTTATATAGGTGTTTTATGTGGTAATAGGACTGACATAATTATATCTTCAGTACAGCGGTTTGTTTCATAATTTAAAACAGATTTATTTTAAAATTTAAATTGGTATACCCAACCGTTCTATTTGTTGTATACTTTAAAACGCGATTAGAACTGTGTTTTGAATACATAGGGCAGGACAGATACTCTGACTGCATAAACTGGGAAAACAATTTAAAGTCCAGTAACGCTTAAGACATGGCTTGAATTTTAATCGAAAAAGAACACCCGCTTAAACTGCTGCTGGGACGGTAAGTTCTGTTTTAAAATTTTCCGTTTTGTGCAGTACGAAACAAAAGTGTTTGAAATTAGAAAACAAAAAGTTCTGCTGGGAATGTGATTGTTTCCGATGCAATTACACTCAGGTTTTTTTACGCGGGGGATACATACCACGTAAATTTAAAAAAACGCGTAAATGAAAACCGCGTAAATTTCAAAATCCGCGCAAAAAAAAACCGCGTAAAAAATCTGAGTGTACATATATAAAATATTACGCTGCTGAACAGTGCAATAACTACAGAAGCACGTTCTCAGATCCCTTACTGATAAAAAACATATAACCGAAATATGAAAGCCAATACGCTCTTCACCCTACACAGCTACAAAGCGCCTTTAACATGGATTAACAAGTTATAACGCATGCATAAAAATAAACATTTTTTTCCAACGCAGCACTCTCAAGCACACACATAAGTCGCCGTATTGAATTAAATCCAAACCACCCCGCTCCAAGCTTCTTAATGTCGTTCAACGCATTGTTTCGCAGGAAATTGAATTCTCGTTCCTCTTCGGTAGTCCAATAGAATCTATCTGAATTCGCCAACCCTCGGAGACATACTGTTTTATCAGCGCGATTTCGTATGAATTTATCTGTGAATGTTACCAGACCCAAGAAACTTTTTACTTCTGCACAGCTTGTTGGTCTTCTAAAATTCTTGATGGCATCCATTTTATCGCTTTCTACCATCCAACCGTCTGCAGTTAAGATAAACCCCACAAATTTGACTTTCTGGCTTCCATAAACGCATTTCGATTGATTGAGTTGAACATTGTGGCTTTGAAGGCGAGATAAAACTTCCGCAAGGCTAGCATCGTGTTCCTCTTTAGTCTTTCCATGTACTAAAATGTCATCTAAGTAGTTTGTTACACCCTTGCAGCCACCCAAGATATTTTTTTCCAAAATCTCCTGGAATATATCAGGAGCATTACATAAACCAAACGGAAGTCTGATGTATCGAAACACTCCAAATTCCGTGTAGAAGTTCGTTAAATGGCGAGATTCTTTATCCAACTCAATATGGTAGAACGCATTCGACAAATCTATCGTTGAAAACCATTGAGCTCCATCTAGTTCTGCGAGTATCTTATCCAGTGTGGGCATCACGAATGGGGTTGGGTAAATGTGCTGATTCGGCCCTCTAAGGTCAATTACTAGCCTGAAATCCTCATTGCCCTTTGGCACAACAAGCATGGATGAGCAAAAAGACTTATCCATTTCAGCCGATACAGGTTCGATAATTTCCGAGGCTGTCAACTGATTTAATCTTTCTTTTACCAATGATTTTATGGAAAATGGAATGTTCGTAAATATGTTCCGGCACGGAGCTGCGTCCTTGTTGTAGTTGATTCTAACTGGCGGAATGTTGAATTTTGGGAATGGTTTATTCCCATTTATGAACAAGATATTCATCGTTTGGGAACTCGAATCATTATTCACTTCACTGGTTACTGGAACCTTTAATCCGAGCATCAGTACGCTATAGCGAGTTGCTGTTGGTCTACTCAATAATGAACGTCGCTCGTCTACAACATAGAACTTTTCCATCAATATTGGTCGATCTTCTGATATGCAAAGATATGCTTCGAAAGTGGCTATAACAGAAATCTCCCCAGTTGAGGCATACGCTCTAAGCGATCTGTCTGTACGATTTTGAAGGTTATATATAGAATTGCTGTAATTAGCATTACTCATCAGCTTCCGGAACAGCTCGTTAGTGAATGTATTGACATGGGCGCCTGAATCAATCAAAAATTCACATTCAATTCCAGCTACTTTGGCTAGTATAACTCCCTCATCCTTAAGTGAAGCCTTGGATGATACAACGTTGATGTGTTTCATGATGTTGACCTGTGATGGATCAACAATCATTTAATGAAAATAAAGCAATTCCTATTTTTGAATACTGATCATGTTGATATCTATTAATTTCTATACATGTTCACTTTCATTGTATCGTATTTAAAACCCTTTAATACAACTAATTTAAAGATTATTTTTGCATATAGTTCGAATTCATTTTATTGGTCTAGAGAAAATATTTAAATTTCATATTATAAATCAAAACTTAAACGTCAACAAGCAGTCATGGAAATCAAAGATCAGATATCGCAAAATAGATTTACATTTTTTTTTTAGTTTTCTGGTTCAAAACTTACATTTACGGGTTTTGATTCCGTTTCCACCTTTTCGACCACAGCTATCTCTTTGGCACCCTGCTCAATTGGTTCTGACTTAGATGCGTTCGGTGGTATCTGTCCGGGAGAAAACCGACAAACTCTCTGGAAGTGACCGATTTTGTTGCAGTTTCTGCATGGCTTGTCAATAGCAGGGCACTCCGACGACGAGTGGTACACATTTCCACATCGCCAACATTTTTCTCCACGATTGTAGTTCATTCCACGACGATTGTAGTTCACGTCACGGTTAGTGTTACGCCATCCAGCTAGTTCGGCAAACCTCGAGTTTCTCGAAGACTGGCGCGTCGGTGTCAGTTGATATGGTTGAAAACGATTGTGAGTTGTATTATATCTACGTTGATCTGTCCTGATGGGTGCAATAACAGCCGGCTCAGATTGTATTTGTTTCTGTTTGTAGTAATCCTCATTTAGCCGAATTGTCTCGATCTCGCGCACTTTATCGACCAAGTCGGTGATTGAGCCACCTTTGTTCAGCATTCTCAAAGCAGCCGTCCGTACTTCACGGTTTCGCGCCTGTCCTGCGATGGTTCCTATGATTTCTTCGAACTCCTTTCCATTGTTGAATTCGCACAATCTAGCCGTTGCAGCCACTCGATTGACGAATTGTAAGTCGGATTCCTCTGATTTTTGCGACATCAAGGCCATCATCCTTCGCTGCAGCATGATATCTGATCCCGAACCGAAATATGTTTTCAAACGATACAATGCGTTAGAAAATGGTTTGGTCTCTATTCTTGGGGCATCTTCAGTGCTCCTTGTATTTTTAAATATACTCAGCAGACGGGGTCCAGCTTTGATTCTAAAGAGAATAAATTGAGTAGCTTCATCCTCAATCCCTGCCAACTTCATCGAATCAATTAAGAGATCCTTCCACATCTCAAACGAGTGTCTGTCTATGTCGTCGTCGTCTTCCAATGGTACGCAAGCCGGAACGTTGAGCGAAGTCACCGAAAGCTGGTTTACGGATGATACGAAACGGGATTCTTCGGCGTGTACTGCTGTTTCCATTCGATGAGTACTAGATGCACATGGTGCGACATCGAGTTCAACACTACTCTCAACAGCAACACTGTTGGATACACTCAACACGTCCGCACTTGCTTTCAAAGCCTCTTTTTCAGCGCGTTCTCGTTCCAAAGCCTCCTCTAAAGCTGCCATACGAGCCTTGGACTCTTCCAGTTCCTTGGTTAATGATTTAACTTTAATTGACCTCGACGTCTTTGCAAGTTTAACCTTCTTCGTTGGTGATGTTGGACTGTGAACGAAACAAAGTACCACCAAATGCAATTCAGTATTATCGCTTAAACAACTTTCTGCTAACTAATGACTAAATCGTTAGCAATCCATTCGATTTCTAAGACTTTCATTTCTAACCACTTATTTTCCTAATGGCACGCCCTTCCGTCGTGTTTTTTTTTTTACATACATTTATCGCCCTTCCGTCAATAAATTTTAATTTTTTTTATTTTGCCAATATTTTTTTTTCAACGCTCTGCCGTCGTGGATTTTTTTTTTAAATATACTTTCATCGTCCTTCCGTCGATGAAGTTCAATCAATTTTTTTTTTAACATTGATAATACAATTATTCACGCTCAATCCAGAATTTTCTATCGGTCTTTCTAATGCTCATTACCGTGGTAACCGTTGCATTTTTTTTTGTTTTAAAACAAATTCTTTCAATTCCTTTCTTGAAGGATTTTTCTTTTGCTTTAAATTATTTTCACACTAATTTAACTTACCTCATTGGAGCCTTCGCTGCGCCATTGTCGTGACCACCAGTCGATTTTCTGGCTCTCGTCTTGAGCTGCCGTCGTTCCATTGCGGGTTCCAATTTCCCAACTGTCTGTTGCAAGCTTTGCCAAGAGAATGAAATTTTTTTTCGACTTTCGTTGCTAAATGAAATAAACAACATATAGCAGCACACTTTGATCAATTGTGTGTTTGCTGATCTTGAATGTAATTTATTCAATTATTTAAATCGTTTTATTCAAAATTAAGTCAGTCAATGTAATTTTATTGAGAATATATTTCGAATTTGAATTTGAATGTGAAGCGATGACTGTTTTGAGTTCATACAATATTTTATTTTATTTATCCATCATATTCCCCACAACCCACTTTGCAAATCATTCTGATTGCACAGAGAATGCGTAAAGTTCGCAAACGAAAAAAGCAGTTTTTTTCCACACCGTATGTCAGATCTTCATAAAAATCAATCAGCGTATGTAGAATGTTGTTACTGTACTGCTGATTGATTTTTATGAAGATCTGACATACGATGTGGAAAAAACTGCTTTTTTCGTTTGCGAATTTTACGCATTCTCTGTGCAACCTTCTGTGACACCGTGCTGGTACCCGAAGAATCCGCACACGGCCACCGCTGCCGAAAATGCATAGCGTCTACCGCTTAGTGTAGCGTCCACACGCTGCAGCCATGATCTTACCCGTTCGACATAACAACAAAATCTGATTCAAACGTGTACGCGTCACCTCTATTTATAAACTAACCGTAGGGTGATGAGCCTATTTTCACCATACTAAGCAAGGTGCCTCACTAATTCGGTAATTTCTTGCCTTACAATCAATGGAATGCGTAAAAATTGACATCAACCGCTTTGCTTCGTTGTTAAGAACCAATATAATAACACAAATGCGTTGAAAACAGTAAAATTCTCGTGTTTGAGCACAATGAAAACTCGAATCGAGTGCCCCTATTGTTGCGCTACCATTTGACTCAATGCGTTGAACAAAGATGGCAGACACTGCTCTAACCAACGGCTTCAAATGGGTAGGGTGATAATAGAAACATGGCGCAAATAGGCTCATCACCCTATATGGTTTAGTCTCTTAGGTGCGAGTGTGTGCAAATGCCAACGTTGCCAAAAATCGATAGCGCTTATTGCATCGCCCGGAGACGATGTTGCTCGTATGGGATATTAGCAACAACTGATTTAAACGGACATGCGTCGCTTCTATTTATGACTTTTCGTGTTTGATTGAGCGACTAAGGTGCCCTCTAATGACGGCTGTGTCAGAGAAATCTGCCTCACGAATGGTAATTTTCCCGTTTTTTGTGAACTTTTTAATTTTACCAATTTCCAAAAGTCTACTTGTTATTGGGGATATATTAAATTATTACCAATATTTAAGTTAGGTGTTTCTGAATCGGTTGGTGTATGAATAATTAAAATCCATCTAGTAATATCGGAGTTATAAGCGTGCAAACCTTACATAGTTTCGTTACATGGGAGATAGTTTAGATTTTAGAATGACACCTAGCCCCAGATAGTGGAGTAAGACATTTTTAATGTCAAAAAATCAAGCAAAACTTATCTGCAAACAACGTCGATTGTTCCGCACCAGCGAAAACAATGTACTGGATTTACTGCCGGCACCAGCAGAGCGGCAGCAAACGAACGAACAAAGGATGACCTTCACTCACTGAAATTTACACACCGAGCACCACTGTGAAATATAACGATTCGTTCCGTTCAATGGTTGGGAGACGTATGAATTAGACAGTGTTAGTATAAACATAAGAAAAAAATTAACATCAAATTTACTTTCAATTACAGCAGTACTAAACCAATTTTGACATTGAAAATGTCTTACTGCACTATCTGGGGCGAAGTGTCATTCTAAAATCTAAACTCAAACGATGTCACGTTTTTGCGTCACTATTTTGAACGCTAATAACTTTGTTATTTATTACCGGATTTCCGTCTGGTTATTACCAAACTATTCGGAATTAACTGATACATTCGGTGTATTATGTTTTATTGCTATAGCGTTTTTGTATTTCAATAGCACACTATTGAAAAACAAGCAAAAATGAATAGATCTCGGAAAACGTGAAAACTCCCATACATCAGTCAATCTATCCCCGGCAGAGCCGTCATTGGGGAGCACCTTAGTGAATCAAACGAACACGAAAAGTTATAAATAAATGTGCCGCGTGCCTGTTTGAATCAGTTGTTGCTCTCTTGCCAGAGAAGTAACATCCCCAAGTAGCAATTTTTGTTTCAGTAACTATTTCATAACCACTTGGCAACAAAAAATATGTGCTGTTGCGACTGACATCTAACTTTCTGCGCGACCCAAAAAGCGCAGTTTTACGCCGAATTTCAACATAATATTGATTGAGCAAAACAGTAAAAAACTTGTTTCCGGTTCGTTGCACTAACGATGCGAGCATAGCTAAATGAAATCATATTGTTTTCAACATGTTGATTGTAGGTCGCAACAAGATTACTTAATCATACCTTTTTGCCGTTCACTTGGACTGTCAATCGCAACTGAAAAGTAACCTATTTTCTTATAAATATGTTAAGATTATGTCACCAGTGGAAATCAAAATGAAGACCAAGTCCAAATATATGTTGATAATTTAAATATGAACAGTAGTGTCATTTTTCATATCAAAAATTGCCAATGAAGCATCAAATTGCACTGCGCAGCAGAGTCTATCGAGTGATATTTTATTCTACTTCTAATTATTTCAAGCGCTCTTGGTGAAACCAAATCCGCAATAGTATTTAAAAGCCATTTTTCATTAGGAAAACCGAAACATTCCAAAAATCCAATATTATTCAAAGAAAACACACATTAAACATAAATCAGGGACACAAATTGCTTTAAAGGTAAACATTTATTAAGGTTCGCGAGCCGGTTGAGGTTTTATTCCCAATATATTAGAAAATGGAGCATATAAGCAGTATGGCTTTCAACCCATCCAGGGTCAAATTAAGGATGTGATTTTGGTGAATACGAAACAATATGCTTTCCGAACTTATTTATATTAATGAGCAAAGCTTTTAATTTGTGAACAACCATTTTCCAGCATACGGTTTGTCTCCATTGAGTAATTTTCAGTTTGCATCAAAATATACTTTCCTTAATATGACCCTGTACTATACTATTCTTGCTGAAACGTTCTAGTCACAAAGTCGTATTCTTGTCATGCATACGTATTAGGCACATATCATCATTATACCTTGAATCACAAACTTATATGTATTGATGAAAGGCATTCGCAACACTGAATTGACAAATTCATAACTAAAGTTCAGCAAAACAAAAATTAAGTTGTATTTTTGTTTCCATTGCGTTAAGAAAATACCCTGGTGCCACTTCATGCGCTACACTTCATATTATACAGGCGTCGAACTGTACGGTGGCGCCAACTAAAACATGTTCGGTGTATCGGTAAAAATGTAAACATGTGACAAGTATGACTTTAACGAGAAATTTTAAAAGGAAATTATTCTTTTACCGCCAAGGTAGCATTAATACCAATAGTTCAACTATTGGGTCATACTCCTAAAAGAAGCACAAGGAAATATTATTACAAGAAACAATAAAATAATCAATATCCACTAAAATTGGAGCTATTTGAAACCAACGGTAAATCAAATGTATTTATACTTGCGTTTCATATAAATATCAATGGATAGGAATAAGAACTCAATGATTATAGGAACTGAAATTGGACGCGATTACTATATGAAAAATAAATTTACTCGCAACTTTAATGTTTTCCAATAAAGAGGAACTGATAGTATTTGATTGCTGTAATGCTGCTACTTTCAACATTTTTTCCAATTGGATGATTTGACAAACTGAGTTCGCATCTGATTATTAATTTGGGTCTAAAAATGCCGGAATTTTTTCTACGAGGTTTGTAAACGGTATCTTTTCAATTGGCGTTCTTGGGAAATTCTTGCATTCTTAGACCAAATGTCAGTTAGCATTAGTTATTTATAACAAAATCTACAAGACGCTTCACAGATTAAACAGGAAATTTGCTAAATAGGCTGCTATTGTTTTCGGAAGGTACTTTAACTAAACGATTTGTCTCAAATTCATACTACTCGTTCCGATCTATCTACCATCCTTCTTGTTCTTAGTTCCGAAATTATTTTCAAATATTATAGTTGGCGCCATCGTACAGATCAGTGCCTCTATAATATCAAGTTGAGCGCATGAAGTGTCATCGGTTAATCTTCGCAATGTAATGGTAACAAGAATACAACTTATTTTTCGTTTTGCTAAGCATTTGTTGTGAGCTTGTTGATTCAGTGTTGTGAAAGCATTTTGTTGATACGTGTGAGTTTGTACTGAAAGGCGTAATGATGATATGTGACGGATACATACGTATAACATGAATACGACTTTGTAAACTGAAACGTTTTTAGTAAAAATTTTGGTGTTTGACAACTGTGCAATTGTCATAAAACATATCACAAAATCAAAATCGCAACTAATTTTCAACAAACACTGCAACATCAGCAACCAGTTCGAAACATTAATGAACATGTTCTAGCTGGCAACATAAATGACTATTTGGTGCCAAAAGATGTTTTGAAATAACCTTGATGTTATCTATGTTCAACCAGTGCAACAAAAATAACCTTATTATTCTTTCGTTGCAACATAGTTCGGACTTAAACAAATAAAACTAGTTGCGATTTTCTACTTGGGTCGTGCCTATAGCGTCTCGTATGACAGATTTGAGCACCCAGCACACTACTCTTCTATGAATGACGTCATCCTCGATTATTTAAAGAATATCATTCCTCGAGCGAGTTCATTCTCCCGCCGAACGTCGGGCCGTAAAGAACAGCAGTACCAATCAGGCATGTTGACAATGCGCTGCGATGAGTGCTGCATTGATCACTGCTACCGCTGGGGATGGGGACGACGACAGGTCTAGGCATCCAGCGGCGCTCGTGATGTCTCCTTTCCATGGCTCTGATTGGCTGTATTGATTTTGCCGATGACGTCATCTTCGGATATATAACTTTCAGCATTTCTTGGGCGAGCTCATTTTCTGGTCGAACGTCGGAGGGAGCGGAGACGATAGCAGTAGCCGACAGATATATTTAAATTATGCAGTGCGCTGTGTACTGCTTTGCACACCACAACTTGAGAGTTAGGCACTCAGTGCTAGTTGAGAGCATGCCGTTCGATGATTCTAGCACCGCGTTGCTTCCTACAACACTAGAGTTTATAAACTGGCAAAAAACAAATCGACGGTTCTCACATTTGGAAAGCCGATGTTTTGAGCTTCGTGGAACACCTTGAAGCTCGGTGTATTTATACACTCTCGCTCATTTCGATTTATTTAGGTAGGGGAAGATGAGGTAAAACGCACCCTCTAAGGAAATATGATCATAACTCAGTTATAGAACATTAATTGGGAGAATTTAATTAATGATATCATCTAGCCAACGTTTTCCTCTGTAATCACAACCATAACGCTTTGTAAAATATTCAAAAACATGAAAAATATTCAATTCTTCAAAACCATTAAAAATTACCTTTTTGATTTCGACTATGTTAGTCACATTTTATTTTTTACATTTTAACGACATTTAATTAGCTAGAGATTACTGGGTAGGGAAAGTTATGAAAATTAGAGCCATAGTACTCAAGTGAGAGCAAGGATGTGAAGTAAACAGATCGGAGAACTAGAAGTGGAAGGGTCATTAGAACAGGCTTAATATCGTACGGGCTTAATCTTTGTCTTCTGCTAATGAGGGTCGAGCTTAGGTAGCATAACTACGAATCACCCGAGTTCATTAACATGTGTCCTGGTATAGATAGACATGTCCATCTTTACCGTGACAACCGACGGTCACAAGATTTCACAAAAGTGTGTCATTCAATAGCCTTAGGATATGCAATTAGTAGGTCTTCAGAACAATTTTCCGGTTTTCGATTAAGACATCAGCAGAATCAAAGAAGAGGGCATTTTGCCCCCGATGAAGCAAAGACATAAATTTATCAATAAGTGAATTATTTAGTAGATTTTTCATATAAAGTGCGACAGAATAATGAACAACAGTATAAATAGAACTGAAATGCACTGATATAATAGTAAAACAGCATTTAAAAGAACTGCGAATCCTTGTTGCACGAGCCACAATAATTACATGAGAAGACCACGTTATTGTTTTTCGTTTATTTCTCGGGTATCTATTGACATACGGTTACCAAACTTTGACAGTGTATGTTTGCTATGGTGGACTTTCGGTTGGTGTTACCTTTTTTAGAAATTTTCAGCAATTTTGCGATATAAGCAAAGCGTGCAATTTACCCCGGGGGTGCGTTTTACCCCATCTTCCCCTACTCGTTCCGCATAAAAGATTAAAATTTGTACGTATTGAAAATGTTGAGCCCTAGTTAGCTCGACCCATATTGTAACCCTACCCATTGGGGCCGTACACAAATGACGTAGCTACTTTGGTGAATTTCGACCCCTCCCTCCCCCTCGTAGCATTTTATCACAATATTCCCCTCGTCACACATCGTCACAAATTTACTACCCCCTAATGTTAATTTATACATTTCCCCTGGAACCGTACTGGTGTTGTTTAAAACGGTATGCATTGATCGAAATGGTAAAGCGAAAATCGAAGCGTGACTAAAATATTTGCTAATTTGTCATTCAAATAAAACGAAAGAAATATATTGTAATTTAACTCGAAATTGAACCTTATCGACTCAACAAAAATAGGTTTCAAAGCAATTGTTTAAATGCGCAATAAATAAATTTTTAAATAACTGCATATCATAGCATTGTTTCGCACTGTCTGTTATTTTTGACTTTCATATATGTGCGGAAAAACTGTACATACTTTTAATATGATGACAAACGATGTAAAATGTAAGCAAATTTTATCCCGTGCGAAACACAGGTATAATCGAGTTGTAAATGCCATTTTTTGATATTCTTTACCGTACTATCTATAGTAGGGTTTGCAGTACCGACACTCTCACGGATCTCAATAGTGGCATGTCTGTAATAATATACGTACATGGAACTATTGAGAACCAGAGCTACAGGTCCAAAGCCCTGGTAAAGGAGGATGGTTGTGATGATCTGGGCCGAGGTCACCACGTAAAGCAAGGTAGGTCATAACCCCAATTCCAAGGCGTGAAGCGACCCGTGCCGAGGGATGAGTGATCGAGGGGGTGAAAAAGATGCTCGATCGTTAACGGAGCCTGTGGGGTACCTGGGCAACCCCCACAGTAAGCGTCCCTTACCACGCTAATGCGGAGCTCTGGCGTGGCGGACATTTATTCTCGCGCTACTCGTGGGATTTGATATGGAGAACAAAAATAAAAATAGTAAACAAACGGAGGTGCCAAACCCCTTCGCTAGAGGTGGTTTGGCGAGGTCTCCCCCCGTGGGGAGAGTAGTGGAGCGATGAGTGCTGCATCTGAAAGCACCAGTGACCCCCCAGCAGCGGTAGGAAATAGCCCTACCAACGCACCGGACGGGCCATTATCGGCGATGCGCAAAGTGGTGGAGCAGCTCGATGCAATAATCGAGTACACTAGCGCAAAGCAAAACATAAGCAAGGAGTTAAAACAGAGTCTCCTGGAACTCCGAAAAACTGTTCGTGTCGCAAGACAGAAACAGCAGGCTTATGCCAAGAGGGTGGAATGTCGGGAGAAGTCCGACAGAGAAACCCAGACAGTGGCCTCCAAGAAGGAGGGAAAAGAGAAGGTCGATACGGGCACTCAGACAGTGGCCTTCACCTTCTATGGAGCAGCCACGTCGCTTGAAGCGGCGGCCGATTTCCCCTCGAAGGGAAAAGGCAAGGGCAAGGGCAATCGCAAGACGGCGTCGAACGCGAAGCGCCCTAGGAAGTCGCCAGGCGAGGGTGCAAAAAGCGACACCACACGGCGTGCAACCGTTAAGGTCAAAAGCCGTTTGGGCGAGGTAAGCGAGGGCGAGAGTGACCTCGCTGAGCAGAGCGTTGGTACCAGCAACCCGGCGCGACCGGGGCAGGGGAAGAAGCCAGCACCGACACCGGAGGTACCGCGGCCCGCGAAGAAGACCAAGGACAGAGGCGAGGCCTTGTGGTTGAAAACCGACAAGGACAAATATGCCGATGTCCTAAAGTCGATGAAGGCGGCCGAAAGCCTTTCGGCCCTTGGGTAGGATGTGCGTAGCGTGAAACGCACCAACACGGGAAAAATGCTTCTGGTGCTGAAGCGAGGCGCACAATCTAGTGCGGTATACAAGGCCTTGGCCCAAGAGGTCCTTGGTGAGGGCGCCCAAGTCAGGTCGCTAGGGGCGGAAATGACTCTCCAGTGCAAGCATCTGGACGAGTTCACGACCGCAGAAGATGTCGTCGCAGCCGTTAAGGAACAATGCGGCGTCACAATCGAGCGGGCCTCTGTGCGATTTAGAGATGGACCCTCTGGCACCCAAGTAGCCTACCTCAGGCTACTGAAGGCGGATGCCAAAAAGGTAACCGAGAAAGGGAAGATGAAGATCGGCTGGTCGGTATGCCCTATTAGTATACCCCAGCCGCCTTCAGTGGATAGGTGCTATCGGTGCCTTGAGTCCGGCCACAAAGCATACGAGTGCAAAGGCATAGAAAGGAGCAAACTATGTCGTCGCTGCGGCGAGGAGGGACATAAAGAGCGGGGGTGCACTAAGGCACACAAGTGCCTTATCTGCATCGCTAAGAAGCAAGCCCATAAACATGCTATGGGCGGACCTTCGTGTCCCTTCGGTGAGTTAAATAAGAAGAAGCCGTGAACATCACACAGCCAAATCTTAACCATTGTGCAGCAGCCCAACAGCTGCTGTGGCAGTCGGTCTCGGAGTCGAGGACAGATGTCGCTCTCTTATCAGACCCGTACCGCATCCCTGCCAGCAACGGCAATTGGGTGTCGGACGGGTCTGGAATGGTGGCAATCTGTACAACGGGAAGGTTCCCGGTTCAAGAGGTAATACACCCCTCCGCCGAGGGTGTGGCGATTGCCAAGATCAATGGTGTGTTCTATTGCAGCTGCTACGCCCCACCAAGGTGGCCAATAGAACAGTTCTACCAGATGATCGACAGGCTCTCGTCGGACCTCGTGGGCCGGAAACCGGTAGTAATAGCGGGAGACTTCAACGCTTGGGCAGTGGAGTGGGGCAGCCGCTGTACAAATAGCAGGGGTCAAGCGCTAATGGAAGCGTTTGCGAAACTCGATACTGTGCTAGCTAATGATGGCTCCGCTAGTACATTCCGTAGAAACGGAGTGGAGGCGTGGATTGATTTGACCTTTGCCAGCCCGAGTCTGGCTCCAGGCATGGAATGGAGGGTAGACGAAGGCTACACCCATAGCGATCATTTAGCAATCCGCTTTAAGATCAACTGTGGTGTGCAGCATCCGAGGGCGGGAGATCCCTGTCAGGTACGCGGGTGGAAGTCCAATCACTTCGACAGCGAAGCTTTCACCGCGGCCCTGGGACTGGAGGCCAACACCGACAGTCTAAGCGGGGATGCGCTGGTAGCTGTTCTATCACGCGCGTGCGACGCCACTATGCCGAGAAAAACACTGCCAAGAAACGGTAGATGCCCGGTATACTGGTGGAGTGCCGAGATTGCAGCTCTACGGTCAGCCTGTCTCAGAGCTAGACGTAGGATGCAAAGAGCTCGCACCGAGGATGCAAGAGAGAACCGCCGTGAAGTGTTTCGAGCTGCGAAATTAGCCCTTAACAAGGCTATTAAAAGCAGCAAGAGAGCGTGTTTCGACAACCTGTGTGAGAGTGCCAACGCGAATCCGTGGGGTGACGCCTACCGGATTGTGATGGCCAAGACCAAAGGGGGCTCCTCACCCCCAGAACGGTCTCCGGACCGGTTGGCAACGATTATCGAAGTACTCTTCCCGTCTCGAGCCACAAGCCCCTGGCCACCTGCACTACGAGACAGTGCGGGCACGGTCGAAATGGTGGTTCCAGTGACGAATGAAGAACTACTCGCAGTGGCTAAATCCCTAGCAATGAACAAAGCTCCAGGGCCGGATGGAGTTCCAAACAACGCTCTCAAGGCAGCGATCATAGCGAACCCGAACATGTTCAGGCTAGCTATGCAGAGATGCCTTGACGAGTGCCGTTTCCCCGATAGATGGAAAAGGCAGAAACTGGTGCTGTTGCCGAAGCCCGGGAAGCCGCCAGGCGACCCATCGGCGTACAGACCAATCTGTCTGATAGACACGACTGGCAAACTGCTTGAGAGGATCATCCTCAACAGGCTCACCCCGTACGCGGAAGGTACGGACGGTCTGTCAAGCAACCAGTTTGGCTTTCGGAAGGGTAAGTCCACAGTGGACGCTCTCAACTCAGTGATAAATACTGCCGAGATAGCGATCCAACGAAAAAGGCGAGGTATTCGATACTGTGCGTTAGTGACACTTGACGTGAAGAACGCATTCAACAGCGCAAGCTGGGATGCCATCGCGCTCTCGTTACACCGGCTTAGCCTACCGGTGGGTCTGTACCGGATCCTGGAAAGTTACTTCCAAAACCGCGTACTGCTATACGAGACCGATGCCGGTCAGAAAAGGGTTCCGATTACCGCCGGAGTCCCGCAGGGCTCGATCCTAGGCCCGGTGCTATGGAACCTCATGTATGACGGGGTTCTGAGACTGAAGTTCCCTCCTGGGGTCAAGATCGTCGGCTTTGCCGACGACGTAACCTTGGAGGTCTACGGGGAGTCAATTCCTTAGGTAGAACTAACCGCAGAACACGCGATTAGCACGGTGGAGGAATGGATGAGCGCGAGAGGCCTGGAGCTCGCTCATCATAAGACGGAGGTAGTTATCGTCAACAACCGCAAGTCGGCACAACATGCAGTTATCCATGTGGGAGAAGTCGTGATCACTTCACAGCGAAGTCTGAAGTCTCTCGGAGTCATTATAGACGACAAGCTGACCTTCGGCAGCCATGTCGACTATACGTGCAAGAGAGCGTCGACTGCTGTTGCGGCACTATCGAGAATGATGTCCAACAGCTCAAAGGTGTGCGCCAGTAGACGTAGGTTACTGGCAGGCGTTGCCGTATCTATCCTCAGGTACGGCGGCCCGTCATGGTCAAGAGCACTGAGGGTAACCAGTTACCTACAGAAACTGGAGAGCACCTACCGCGTGATGTGCCTCAGAGTGATATCTGCCTACCGCACGGTATCACACGATGCATCCTGCGTGATAGCGAGCATGATGTCAGTCGGGCTGGTCATTCGGGAAGATGAGGAGTGCTTTGAGCTACGTGGAAATAGGGGAGCCCGCGAGCGCACCAGGGTGACCTCGGTCGCCAGATGGCAGCGTGAGTGGGACAACTCCTCGAAAGGTAGGTGGACCCACCGGCTGATACCTAGCATATCGAGCTGGGTGGGAAGACCCCATGGGGAAGTTCACTTCCACCTGACACAATTCCTGTCAGGCCATGGCTGTTTCCGTCAGTACCGCCACAGGTTCAGACACGCGGAGGTCCCAGTCTGCCCGGACTGCCCAGGTGTAGATGAAACTGCCGAACACATACTGTTCGCATGTCATCGGTTCGACGTCGAAAGAAGAGCAATGCTTGACGTCTGTGGCTGGGACACAACCCCGGATACCCTTATCCAGCGGATGTGTCAAACGGTGGAGAAGTGGAACGCAGTCTCGGCTGCTACCATCCAGATTGCCAGTAGGCTACAGGTAATCTGGCGAACCGAGCAACAGACGGCGGGCACGGCTAACTAGTGATTGGTTAGCTGGAGCGAAAAAGGCCAAGCGCAAAATAAGAGAGTGAATGGTCTGTTCATGCCGAGGTAGGTTGGCGCAGCGAATGGCAACCGCGTAAGGGGTAAACCCAGCCACCCCGAAGCAAGACAGAAGAGTGAGTGTATAGGCGTATAAGTGGACTGCCTCATGCCAAGACGGGAGGGTCGTAGCGTAGTATGTTGGAACTAAGCTATCGATGCCTCATGGCGTGGCAGAGGAGTGAAAGGGTGAGCATCCAAGTCAGTCTCACATTGCATGTTAAGGGTGAGCATAAAAGTCAGCCTCACAGGTTGGTAGAGGCTAGCACAAAAGTCAGCCTAGCAGGGAATGAAAAAGGTGAGCACAAAAGTCAGCCTCGCATGGTATGTCAGAAGTGGGGCCTAAGAAAAATGTCCCACATGGGATGCCAGAGGGAGTGACAAAGGTACAATAGAGTGGCACGATTGAGAGTGAATCAGGTGATAGGGTGAGCACCCAAGTCAGCCTCACATGGATGGGTAGGGCGAGCACAAAAGTAAGCCTAGCAAGGAATGAGTAAGGTGAGCACACAAGTCAGCCTCGCATGGAATGTAAAAGGTGAGCACAAAAGTCAGCCTCATGTGGGAGTGTTTGAGAGTGAATCAAAGTGTGATTGAGAGAGCACCCAAGTAAGCCTCATACAGGATGTATGATCGCGCGAGTGAGAGTGAATGAGTACATTGAGTACAGCCATCCCCCCAGAAGTAATACCGAGAGGTAGTTCCTGGGAGGAATGATGGCGGAGCCCAATGGAGTTTAGTCGGTATTAATGGCTGGTCACCATTCGAGTCCGACACGCCCCCAGTGCACCCCGTGTGGTAGATTGGACCCTACCGTTAGCACGTGTACTGGGCTAGGACATAAAGGTCTTCTCCATTGTAAAAAAAAAAAAAAAAAAAAAAAAGAGGTCGACGGGGTCATAACCGAGGCGAGTTTGATATGCGAGGACGTGCTGAAGTATGGGGCTGGCTGTTTTAAAAATCCCCTACTAAAGCCGGTGAAAATATTAGACTGCAAGAAATTGCACACGCTCGCTGGAGATAAAGAATCCTATATACCATCAGACTCGCTTCGGGTGACTTTCGCCGGATCGTCTCTTCCAAATTACGTCCTTCTGGATAGGGTTCGCCTGCCTGTACGCCTGTTCGTACCGCGGGTAATGAACTGCAGCAACTGCAAACAGTTGGGCCACACAGCCACCTATTGTGGCAATAAAAAACGATGTGGCAAGTGCGGTGGGGAGCATGAGGATGACTCTTGTGACAAAGACACTGAAAAGTGTGTTTACTGCGGGGGCCCTCCGCATGCTCTTAAATCATGCCCTGCGTACAAACAGCGCGGGGATAAAATTAAGCGCTCCCTCAAGGAACGCTCGAGGCGCTCTTATGCAGAAATGCTAAAGAATGCTTCGCCATCTGTCCTTTCCGAAAACTCCTTTGCTCTTTTGGCTCCTGTTGAGCAAGAATCTGATGATCCACAAGAGGGAACATCTTTTGTTAACCCGGGGGAGTCCAGGAAGCGAAGAAATCTTGCCTCCCCTAAACTACCTCGTAAGGGTCCCAAGGTTTCCTGCTCTGAGAGTGCGCCAACTACATCTAATAAATCCAACGGAAGTGCTGCACTAAAGCCTAAGCAATCTGCTCCCGGATTTGGAAATTTTAATTCAAACAAGGAGTACCCACCACTTCCAGGGACACCAGAAACCCCAAGTGTCCCTCTTTTTCAAACAGACACTCAGTCCAGTAATGGACTAATGAAATTTTCTGACATCGTGGACTTAATTTTCACAGCTTTCAATGTTACTGATCCTCTTAAAAGCCTTCTGATACGTTTTCTCCCTATAGTGCAAACATTTTTGAAGCAGTTGACTACTAAATGGCCCCTCCTTGCAGCGATCGTATCCTTCGATGGCTAAATCATCGAACGAGGTCACCGATTCGATCACTGTTCTACAGTGGAACAGCAGAAGTATCCTCCCGAAAATCGATTCCTTTAAATTTTTACTAAATAGTTTAAAATGTGATGTTTTCGCATTATGTGAAACTTGGTTAACTTCCGATATAAATCTCAACTTCCACGACTTTAATATAATTCGTCTGGATCGAGAAAACCCCTATGGAGGAGTACTTTTGGGGATTAAAAAGTGCTATTCTTTCAACCGAATTAACCTCCCTTCGACACCAGGCACTGAAGTTGTCGCTTGTGAAATAAGGATCAAAAGCAAATACCTTAGCATTGCTTCCATCTATATTCCCCCTAGAGCGTCGGTATGGAACCGAACGCTTTGTAATATCACGGAATTCCTACCGGCACCGCGGCTAGTTCTAGGAGACTTTAATTCGCACGGTACGGTATGGGGTGGTCTTCACGATGATAACAGATCAACATTAATCCAAGATCTTTGCGACAATTTCAACATGAACATCTTAAACACGGGAGAAATGTCACGGATTCCTACTCCACCAGCACGTGCAAGCGCGTTGGATTTATCTCTATGCTCGACTTCGCTACAGTTAGATTGCACGTGGAAGGTGATCCCTGATCCCCACGGTAGCGACCATTTGCCTATCGTGATTTCAATTGCCAACGGTTCAAGACCATCAGAAACTATCAATGTCTCATATGACCTCACACGGAACATTGATTGGAAGAGTTACGCGACCGCGATATCCGCTAAAATCGAATCCATTCAAGAACTTCCTCCAGAGGAAGAGTACAGGCTGTTGGCTGGCTTGATTCTCGACAGTGCGAATCAAGCTCAGACTAAACCAGTACCGGGCGCGAACACCCACGGCCGAACTCCCACCCCTTGATGGGACAAAGAGTGCTCAGAACTGTACGCGGAAAAGTCCACTGCGTATGAAGCCTTCCGGGACGACGGGTTACCCGATAGCTATCGACAATACGCGTCGCTAGAAAAGCGAATGAAGTGTTTGATGAAAGCCAAGAAACGCAGTTATTGGCGCCGGTTCGTCGACGGGTTAACGAGGGAAACAGCGTTGAACACTCTTTGGGGTACGGCTCGACATATGCGAAACCGAAACATTATCAACGAGAACGTGGAATATTCAAACCGCTGGATATTCGCCTTCGCCAAGAAGATCTGTCCGGAATCTGTCCCGGTACAGAAAACATACCACGCCGCGTCTCCTCACGATACCGCGAACGAAACACCGTTTTCGATGGTGGAGTTCTACTTGCCCTCTTATCGTGCAACAATAACGGGTTAGACAGAATCAAATTCAACTTATTGAAGAATCTGCCTGATTCTGCTAAAAGGCGTTTGCTGAATTTATTTAACAAGTTCCTTGAGGGTAACATTGTTCCTCATGACTGGAGGCAAGTGAAGGTCATCGC
The DNA here is from genome assembly GCF_030247195.1 of Topomyia yanbarensis. NCBI lineage: Eukaryota > Metazoa > Arthropoda > Insecta > Diptera > Culicidae > Topomyia > Topomyia yanbarensis. Next base: position 273,828,631 of record NC_080671.1, read on the forward strand.
CATCGCAAAACCGGGAAAACTAGCCTCCGACCACAACTCGTATCGACCGATTGCAATGCTTTCCTCTATCCGGAAGTTGTTCGAGAAAATGATCTTGTTTCGCCTCGACAATTGGGTCGAAGCAAACGGCTTACTGTCAGATACACAATTTGGCTTCCGCAAAGGCAAAGGGACGAACGATTGCCTTGCGTTGCTCTCAACAGAAATTCAAATGGCCTATGCTAGTAAAGAGCAGATGGCATCAGTTTTCCTGGATATTAAGGAGGCTTTTGACTCAGTGTCTATCAATGTTCTTTCAGAGAAGCTGTATCAGCATGGTCTTTCGCCGATTTTAAATAACTTTTTGCTAAACCTGTTGTCTGAGAAGCATATGCATTTTTCGCATGGCGACTTAACAACATCGCGATTTAGTTACATGGGTTTTCCCCAGGGCTCATGTCTAAGTCCCCTACTCTACAATTTTTACGTGAATGACATTGACGATTGTCTTGCCAATTCATGCACGCTAAGGCAACTTGCAGACGACGGGGTGGTCTCTGTTACAGGGCCCAAAGCTGCCGATTTGCAAGGACCATTACAAGATACTTTGGTCATTCGTTTTCGAGCTCTCCATCGAGACAGAGGTTGTTTTTTCTAGTCCGTAGTGCTGTGTGAGGCGATAAAGAATAGTTTTAATCCGCATTCAAGGTTATTTTGCCAGTTCGGTTCGGTCCTCAGTCTTTTGTTCGCGTGTGAGGATTAAACAATAGCCAGCTGTATAAGCTGGATCGGTTCGTCGTTGGACACCAGTTTAAAGCTAAGTGGTTTTTGTCTTTTGTAACACATTTATTGCTTTCTTCCGTCTGCGCGGGCGCTGACCCCGTGCGTTGACGTTTTCTATGGTTCCCTCTCCGGATGGTCAAATGGAAGTTGAATCGGGTTCAACTTCTAAGGCTCCCCCCCCGGCCCAAATGCTATCCAGAACTCTCAACTGGTCCATTTGTGGTCTTCTTTCGGCCCAAGACTAAATCACTGAATCTTCTTCAGATTTCTAGAGACCTGACGGAACGGTTCTCGGCTGTGACCGAAATTTCAAATGTCCGCTCGGACAAGATAAGGGTGTTGCTAGCCAACTCAAAGCAGGCAAACGATATTGCTTGCTGTGAGCACTTTACGCGGGATTATAACGTGTATATTCCGGCTGTAAGAGTACAATCCGAAGGCGTCGTAACCGATGAGAGTTTGACGTGCGAGGATCTGCTGAAGTACGGGGTTGGCCGTTTCAGAGACCGCTTACTTCAACCAGTTAAAATACTTGAGTGCAAACGTTTGCACTCAGTAGTAGTTGCGGGGGATGGTTCAAAAACGTACCCCCAATCAAACTCTTATCGGGTGACCTTCGCTGGTACCGCTTTGCCAAATTTCGTCCTCTTGCACAAGGTTCGTCTGCCTGTGCGTCTGTTTGTGCCGCGGGTCATGAATTGCACAAAGTGTAAACAACTGGGTCACACAGCCACCCATTGTAGCAATAAGGCCCGCTGTGGAAAATGCGGGGAGAATCATCTAGATGATTCGTGCAGTAGGCAAGCCGAAAAGTGTCCTTACTGTGCGGAGAGTCTGCATGATATCTCGGCATGTCCCGCGTACAAACTACGCGGGGATAAACTGAAACGTTCCCTTGCGGGACGATCCAAACATTCTTTCGCAGAAATGTTAAAGAATGCTACGCCACCATCCTCAGCAAACATCTATACTCACTTGCCTCCTGACGAGGGCGAGGCTGGTAACCCACAAGAGGGAACATCTACTAGGGTGCCTAGAATTTATAGGAAGAGGAGGAACACTTCCTCTCGTAAAGTTCCTTGTAAAGGCCAGAAGGTGTCCCTTGAGGGGGCTCCGAAAGTCACATCTATTGGAAGTGTTGCAACCAAACCGAAGCAATTAGCTCCTGGTCTCGGAGGATTAAGCTCAGAGAAGGAGTTCCCAGCACTTCCAGGAACATCAAAAATCCCAAGTGTTCCTTTTTTCAGTTCGAGAGTAATCACAGCACTGGAATTATAAAACTCTCGGACATAGTGGACTGGATAATAAAAACTTTCAATATTACTGATCCTATTAAAAGTCTTATGTTAGCTTTTCTCCCTACAGTGAGAACATTTTTGAAGCAGTTGACTGCTAAATGGCCCCTCCTCTCAGCGATTGTATCCTTCGATGGCTAACTCATCGAACGAGGTCACGGATTTGATCACTGTTCTACAGTGGAATTGCAGAAGTATCATCCCGAAAATCGATTCCATCAAAATTTTAATAAATAATTTGAGTTGCGATGCATTTGCATTATGTGAAACTTGGTTAACTTCCGACATAGAACTCAACTTCCACGACTTTAATATTATTCGCCTGGATCGAGACACCCCCTATGGAGGAGTGCTTTTGGGGATCAAAAAGTGCTATTCCTTCTACAGAATTAACCTTCCCTCGATAACAGGTATTGAAGTTGTCGCTTGTCAAGTAACAACCAAAGGCAAAAGCCTTTGCATAGCTTCCATATATATTCCCCCCAACACCGCGGTTGGGCACCGACGGCTACAAGACATCTTAGAATCCCTGCTAGCACCGCGACTAGTTTTAGGAGACTTTAACTCTCACGGTACAGCATGGGGTTGCCTCTATGATGATAACTGGTCTTCCTTAATTCAGGATCTTTGCGATAACTTCAATTTGACAATTTTAAACACGGGTGAAATGACACGGATTCCTGCTCCTCCAGCGCGCCCGAGCGCCTTAGACTTGTCCCTTTGCTCAACATCGCTGCGGTTAAATTGCACGTGGAAGGTAATTCCTGATCCCCACGGCAGCGACCATCTGCCGATTGTAGTCTCAATCAATAACGGTTCAAGGCCATTGAAATCAATCAATATTTCGTATGACCTCACACGAAATATCGATTGGAAGAGCTATGCTGCCGCGATATCCGACAACATCGAATCTACCCAAGAACTTCCTCCGGAGGAAGAGTACAGCTTTTTGGCTGGCTTGATTCTCGACAGCGCGAATCAAGCTCAGACTAGGCCAGTACCCGGCGCGAACATACAAAAACGTTCTCCCAATCCCTGGTGGGATAAAGAGTGCTCAGACGTGTACGCAGAGAAGGCCGCCGCGTTTAAGACCTTCCGGAACGACGGGTTACCCGCCAGTTTTCGACAGTACGCGACGTTAGACAAGCGAATGAAGAGTTTGATGAAAGCCAAAAAACGCGATTATTGGCGCCGGTTCGTCGACGGATTAAAGAGAGAAACATCGATGAGCACTCTTTGGGGAACAGCCCGACGTATGCGAAATCGAAACAGTACTAATGAGAGCGTGGAATATTCAAACCGTTGGATATTCGATTTCGCCAAGAAGGTTTGTCCGGATTCCGCCCCGGCACAGAAGATTTACCGCGCCGCGTCTCCTCACGATAGCGCGAACGAAACACCTTTTTCGATGGTGGAGTTCTCACTTGCTCTCTTGTCGTGTAACAATAAAGCTCCGGGGCCAGACAGAATCAAATTCAACTTGTTGAAGAATCTGCCTGACTCTGCCAAGAGACGCTTGTTGAACTTATTTAATAAGTTTCTCGAGGCTAACATTGTCCCACTCGATTGGAGACAAGTGAAGGTCATCGCCATCCAAAAACCAGGAAAACCAGCCTCCGACCACAATTCGTACCGTCCGCTCGCAATGCTATCCTGTATCCGGAAGTTGTTCGAGAAAATGATCCTATCCCGCCTCGACAATTGGGTCGAAGCAAATGGCTTACTGTCAGATACACAATTTGGCTTTCGCAAAGGCAAAGGGACGAACGATTGTCTTGCGTTGCTCTCAACTGAAATTCAAATAGCCTATGCTAGCAAAGAGCAGATGGCATCAGTGTTCCTAGATATTAAGGGGGCTTTTGATTCAGTTTCGATCAACATTCTTTCAGAGAAGCTGCACCAGCATGGTCTTTCAGCGACTTTAAACAACTTTTTACTAAACTTGTTGTCGGAAAAGCACATGCATTTTTCGCATGGTGACTTATCGACATCACGATTTAGCTACATGGGCCTTCCCCAGGGCTCATGTCTAAGCCCCCTTTTATACAATTTCTATGTCAACGACATTGATGAATGTCTTGACAATTCCTGCACGTTAAGGCAACTTGCAGACGATGGCGTGGTGTCTGTTACGGGACCCAAAGCTGTCGATCTACAAGGACCATTACAGAATACCTTGGACAATTTGTCTGCTTGGGCTATTAAGCTGGGTATCGAATTCTCCACGGAGAAAACTGAGCTAGTTGTATTTTCAAGGAAGCGTGAACCAGCACAACTACAGCTTCTATTAATGGGTCAAACTATCGCTCAGGTCTTCACAGTAAAATATCTAGGGGTCTGGTTCGACTCGAAAGGTACTTGGCGATGCCATATTCGGTATCTGAAACAGAAATGCCAACAAAGGATCAACTTTCTTCGTACAATAACCGGAACATGGTGGGGTGCCCACCCAGGAGACCTAATTAGGTTGTATCAAACAACGATACTGTCGGTAATGGAATACGGATGCTTCTGCTTTCGCTCCGCCGCGAACATACATTTCATCAAACTCGAAAGAATTCAGTATCGTTGTTTGCGTATCGCCTTAGGGTGCATGCAGTCGACCCATACGATGAGTCTCGAAGTGCTGTCGGGCGTTCTCCCGTTGAAAAATCGATTTTGGGAACTCTCATATCGTTTGCTCATTCGATGCGATATCTTGAACCCGGTCGTGATTGAAAATTTCGAAAGGCTTGTTGAGCTCAATTCTCAGACCCGTTTCATGTCCCTGTACTTTGACTACATGGCGCAGAATATTAACCCTTCTTCTTACAATCCCAACCGTGTGCATTTCATAAATACTTCTGAATCTACTGTTTTCTTCGACACATCCATGAAAGACGAGATTAGTGGAATTCCGGACCACATACGCCCACAAGTGGTTCCAAACATTTTTTATAATAAATTCCGAGAAGTCGACTGTTCTAAGATGTTTTATACTGATGGATCAAACCTCGAAGGATCCACTGGCTTCGGTATTTTCAATCAAAAGTTCACCGCCTCCTACAAACTCAGTGACCCTGCTTCAGTTTACGCCGCAGAACTAGCTGCCATTCAGTATACCCTTGGAGTCATTGAAACATTACCCGCAGACCATTACTTCATCGTTTCGGATAGCCTCAGTTCCATTGACGCTATTCGCTCGATGAAACAAGGCAAGCACTCCTCGTATTTTTTGGGGAAAATACGGGAGCTACTGAGTGCTTTATCTGACAACTCTTTCCAGATTACCTTGGTATGGGTCCCTTCTCATTGCTCCATTCCGGGCAATGAGAAGGCAGACTCCTTAGCTAAGGTGGGTGCCTTAGAAGGAGACGTTTACGAAAGACCAATTTGCTTCAGCGAATTTTTCAGTATTACTCATCAGAGAACCCTCGAAAGTTGGCAAACTTCGTGGAGCAGTGGAGAGCTGGGAAGGTGGCTACATTCGATAATCCCTAAGGTATCGACGAAACCTTGGTTCAAGGGGATGGATGTGGGTCGTGACTTCATTCGTGTGATGTCCCGACTCATGGCAAACCATTACACGCTGGATGCACATCTCCGGCGTATTGGGCTCGTGGATAGTGGTATCTGCGCTTGTGGCGACGGCTATCACGACATCGAGCACATTGTCTGGGCGTGCACCGAGTACAGTTCCGCTAGGTCTCGGCTAATGGATACCCTGCGGGCCCGAGGAAGACCAACCAACGTCCCGGTTCGAGATGTGCTGGCAAGCCGCGACGTTCTCTATATGTCCCTTATATACACCTTTGTGAAAACCATCAATATACAAGTCTAACTGCCCCTTGTTATCTCCTTATCATTCTCAGAACGCTCTTCCACCTGTATCAAACCATCTGTATCGAATGAGCCAACAAACACGGGACCTACGGCACGAACATAACACGCTTAACTCGAAATGTAGCCGATCCACATCTGAGCCGTACTACGAAATCGTCTGGAAAAACCCCTGCCATCTTGAGGAGGACCACCCGGCGTCCCAGTACATGATTCCCCTGATGAAGGTCACCCGAGTTTGTAATCCATCCGTTGATCTCACGATGCCTGAAACTGAAATAATTTTCTCTCCCTGCCATCTTTGTCTACCCTCCCTCCCCTGACTCTTATACCCAGAAGTAACCAGAAGTGGGTCGGGACTTCATTCGTGTAATGTCCCGGCTCATGTCTAACCACTACACGTTGCATGCACATTTGCGGCGTATAGGGCTTGACGCCAGGTCTCTGTTAAAGGATTCCCTTCGGGCCCGAGGTGGACCACCCAATGTCCCAGTCCGGGATAAGCTTGCAAATCGCGATCTCCCCTATATGTCCCTTATTTACAATTTCATTAAAACGATAAATATCCCAATTTAGCCCCTCTCTTTTATTTCTTGTTTTTTGAAATTTACTCTTGCTTTGTGGAACCGATCAGCTACAGAGTGGCACTATGTAACAGCCGTCGCCTTTACCACTACGCCTGCATAGAAGGAAACTGAAGCAAGAGCGACTTGATGTCCGATGACTTTTGAAGGATTCCCTGCGGGCCCGAAGAATACCATCCGCCATCCCGGTACTCGACGACTTACTAGACTGAGGCGCAAATTTGTTTCGCTGATCTCCCGTTTGCGCGAAAATTGCAAGATTTGCTCTTCTTTTCCTGTCACCATATGTGCCTTCTCTCCCCTGTCCTGCTGCTACACTGATGTGGAAATAAGCCCCCCTCTGAATATCTTGACCAAGCATAAGTCCTCGTTAAAAAATCAAATTTGTATTCTGTATTCCTAGTTTTAAGATAGCTGTAATTTTTACTCTTTATTGAAACTCTCGTCCTCCATCTTGTAAATAGAATTGTATCCCTAGTTTTAAGATATCTGTGAAATTTCTTATAAATATTTGTTCCACCTTTTGTGTACTGAACTATATTGTTAGTTTTAAGATAACTGTAAAATATTTCGTAAAATACTATTACTCCCCCTCTTGTATATCAAACTGAATCCCTTGTTTTAAAAATTTTCATAAAAAAAATCTTTTGGCCCTCTCTTGTATATTAAATCTTATTTGTAGTCTTAAGATAGCTGTAAACTTTTTTTATTGCGTAAAAAAATATTTCAACATTGTAACGTCCTAGTTTTAAGATATCCAAAATGTAGAAACAAAAGAATTTGGCACCGTCAAGCTAACGCATTTGTGCCTATCAAATAAACGAAATGAATAAAAAATACAACTCCATAACCTTCTCGATAGTATGTACCATTATTAGCTAAATAGCAAAATAACGTTTTAGCCAATTATGGATCTTAAGATTGGACAGAGAAAGGGTAAAATTCGCAAACGAAAAAAGCAGTTTTTTCCACGCCGTATGTCAGATCTTCATAAAAATCAATCAGCAGTACTGTAACAACATTCTACATACGCTGATTGATTTTCATGAAGATCTGACATACGCTGTGGAAAAAAACTGCTTTTTTCGTTTGCGAATTTTGCGCATTCTCTGCCCAACCTTAAATAGTTCTAATATTACCTAAATCGAGGATTCCAAAATTGTTTTAAAAATATAAATACATCAGACTATTAAGGCGAAAGGTTACAGGATCGGCTGCGGCGCTTTCTCGAATTTTTAAAACTTTTACGTAAAAGATATCAACAATCCCTCTCGTGTAAAGTTGCGCAAGGAATTAAGCTATTTTTTGGTATAACTAAAAATTTAAAATTTTGATGATTACTCACGGCTAGCATTTTCTAGTTCGAACCAAAATATCTCCGATATTTTATTCAAAAGTACCCGATATTTTTGCATAGGATTGTATCTTGCTTTGTGTAGAATTTTTCGTTCGCTTACATTACATAGCTACGATGCTTCGTTTTTGAGTTATTCATATTTTAGTAAAGTTGATGAAATACCTATATTTGCAGCCGCATTTTTACCAAATGCCGTATGTCCATTCTAACTTCAGTGAAAACGAATACAAAGCGCACGCGCATGCAAGATGTCGGTTTTGTGCCAGACCGGACTAAGCGATATTACATTGATACAGAGAAAAACGTGTACAAAGATTGAATCCTTGCATTCTTTACGGTATTATCCGCAATGGATTCATTTCATAATTCATGCTAATGATAATATTTTTCAAATCTGGCGCAAATGAAATGTAGCTGAAGAAGAAATTTTTGATTCAATCCTATCATTTTCTCTTCTTTTGAGATTTTGCTACTTAGTCCGATCTGACTTTACACCGTTCATACAGCACAATGGTGAAACAGGTAAGAAATCACAAATGTCGGTTAACCGCATGCTACCGCATGGTTGCAACCACGTGTTTCCCCATTGATGATTTCTATAGTCTGACTGTTGGTTTGAATATTTCATTCTTTCCGATATGTTATTAGTTAGGACGTTCAATAATAAGGGATGCCGTTGAGGTGGAGCTTCCATACTGCATTGTCAGTAGCTTTTCGCAAGTTCTTGAGAGGTGAAAATTTGGTTACCCTCCCACTAATGAAGAATAAATAGACGATAAACTGCTTGCCGGGGAAATAAACGCACAATTCAAATGTTTATATTTACCAGGCTGCTGATGTCAGCTTGTGAGAATTATAGGTGATTTTTCGTAAATGTTTGGGAGCAAAATTCTTCATTCTATGTTTGAATGAAGAACTTTTCTCCCAAACCTTTACACAAAATCACATTTTGGAGAGCATACTTCAGCATAGTATGCATATGTATCATTAGTCGATTGTTCGATCTAGTAAAAGCTTCTGCTAAATCGAGAGAGATTTTGAAAATGGCTGTAGTTTTTAAATGTCCGTGTTTGTTTTTGCAGATATACGTTTCCCTACGTTCTTATTGCTGGCTTGAACCTTTCGAATAGAAATTCGTTCAGTTTACTCTTCATATAAAATAATGAGGGAGTAGTACACATGTCCCGTCTATAACAAAGGTAATAAGCTGGATTGTTGCAAGTACCAGTCAATCACATTGCTGAATGCCACCTACAAAGTGTTCACCGCTGCCCATAGAGAAAAATGGGGAATTCAGAGCAGGTTTTACTGGGGCATGCATCACAACAAACGAAATATTTTCGATTCGACTAGTTTTTCAAAAATGTTGCAATTACAACGTGCCACCTGTTTATAGATTTCAAAGCCGCATATGATACAATCGATTGAGATCACCTATGGGATCTAATACACGAATATGGGTTTCTAGCTAAACCGACATATTTGATCAAATCGACTATGGATCGAGTGATGTGTTACGTCCGAGTATCAAGGACACTATCAAGTTCTTTTGAAACTCAGGAAGGACTATCTAATGTTTAATATCTTCGGGAAAAAATGCGGTAATAAATGGTAATAAATATGTACACGAGAGCAAGAGGTTCGAAGGAAGAAACATTACACCTTATGCTCATATGCTCTGTTCTAAACCAAGAGGCGTGATATAGGATCATGTCAATCATCATGTCAACACTCTAATAACCAGACCTCCAAAGCGAAATTTCCATCTCGTTACATCTTAGCAGTTTAGAAAATATTGAAATAATACTATTTTTTTTTGGGCTATCTAGACTACTGTATTACTACTACTGCATTTAGATGCGACCAAAGTTGAATTTTCTACGACTAAAAAGTCGGTGCAAGTACTACAAAAGACTGAAAATTACAATTATGTGGAAGAATTTAAATCTATCGTTAATAACCATGAATGATATAACCTTAAATTATTTGTATGTGAGCGAAACATTTCTAGAAGACCGTTGGTTCTCATGTAAGGAACAAAAATATCTTCACAATACAATACAGAAAATTTATCTTCACTGGATTTATTATGAAATTAGTATGTATATGAGCGAGACATTTCTAGACTATTGCTGATAGTTTTAACTCAATGAGCTATTATATCTTCATATACAGTTCAGAAAATTTTCTTATTTTCAATTCCGATTTGTTATTTGGCCGAGTCTCATATACCAATCGACTGTGTGTGTTTTTTTGTTTTTGTTTTTAGAGGATAGCAAAAAACTTCCAAAAAAGCCCTGAGGCTGCAGGAAAAAAATATATTAAACTGTAACGTCTCAGGGAGCTGGTTTGTGTTGCCACCCGACTCGCCAAAAACCACTACTCTTGCCCAAAACCTGAGTCCTCCCCGGCACTACCTTACGGCATTACTTCGGGGAGGGGTTTTTTATGAGCATAACACCCACTCTAATTCCACTACTTAGCAGTTAGTTCCTTCAGTAGGGTTACAGCACTACTCCTCGACGGTGGTGTGTTCTTCACCATCAACACAGACTGGCAATTTCTACATGGTAGTCGGAAAGCTAGCAGGGGGTCGAAACTTTATGCTCTTCCCCTACGAAGACAATCTGGGCGGCAAACTTCAGAGTGTCTAATTTATCTAGCCCTTCGGCTCCCTTGTGCCACTCTGCACCGAAACTTTCTTCTCGTACCATTCAGCACCACTTACTCGTTCAGCTCCCGACTTGTTCGCAAACTACTCGGTCCAGTCCCCAAAGATGGATCTGGCCTACTCCGAAGGGGAATTCCTAGGCGAGACAGGTTCTCCCGATTCCGAGCGGTAGATTTCTCCCGATGCCGATATTCGTTTCCGTGAGTCAATTAGCTCCCCGCTTTGTTCCGATCTACTCGATGTAGCCCCAGCGATGGACCTAGCCTATTCTATGGACCAACCAGTAGGTGCTAAGGTCCATCCAGCGTAACTTCCGGTTCACTGGCGCCCCAATAATCCATTGCTAGCTATTCGACGCGGTCTGATCCCCGGCTGTGCATCTACCCTATTCACGAGCTATCCGGTAGGGTGTTAAGGTCGGTCCGGCGATTCCGGTTAAGTCTGACATCCGTATCACTGGCGCCCAGATGACTCGAACCCGGTTCTACGTTGCGTACTACTCAACTGGTCGTAACCACTCTATTGACAGCGTCCCAGGTATGCTCGTCGTGGCACATCTCTTCAACGATACTGTCAACTATCACACCCTACGAAAACTTCTCCGAACCTATACCACGTGTTCCTGTGTCTTTGCACGTTTACACATTCCGGGCAAAGGATTGCCGAAGCATGTCGAAACCGGTGCAAGTACTTCCGGAAGCATCCGTGCCCGTACAAAATTTGCATCAAATGTAAGTTCACATCTCCATGTTTCCTATGCACCCAAGCTGTCACATTTGGGATTAGTCCTCAGCCATAGTGATGCATTTTCGGGATCATGCCGGCGATAACGCATACTACCTCCGACGATATTGTTCTGTAACCACTCGCGACTCGTACGGGCATCAGCCGGAATGTCCGGTTCAGCTTTTCACGGCTCCGTTTGGTTTGCAGCGCAGCACCCCAGGGAACCCCATATCGAAGTATCGATGACGAAACAGTAGGGTAAAAGGGTATAATACACCCCACCGGGGCTAAATGCCCCTCTTCGATTCCCAGGTTTCTTGAATTATCTCAAAAGTAAAAATGACTGATAACAGTATCGTTTCATGAAATCAACGTACTAAGTTAGTTTGGCATTTTTAATATGTTGCAAAACAATATACACAAAAGTTTCAAAAGAGCTACTTTTATGTAAGCTTCCACTTTTTCCAATAGCATTACAACCAATTAGAAACAGTCGGATTCGATAGAACTATTTCAAGTAGCTTACTAGAATATTATAGTTACTATCTTAGTTTTTAGCTTGGCTTCAAACTATGTGTGCGTGTAGAATTATGCATGCGTTCACAACAGCTCATCACCGACTAAAACGCCCTACCCATTGTTGTGGGGCATACTCACCGATTGCTGTGGGGCATACCGTCCTCTTGTTGTTGGGCATATTACACTTTCACCGGGGGCATTTTGCCCTGGGTGAAAGAAAAAACTAGAATTTAGGCATCTTTGAAAAATATTTAATAGTACTTGTATCAGGATGTTTTTAATAGAAAATGAAACGGGTACTAATTTCTAACTAATATAACAATAAATTAGAGTCGTTAGTGAGAAGAGCATAGCGTCGAATGGTGAAATATAGCTATTTTTCCTTAAAGGGGGCGTATTAGACCTGTTTACCCTAGATAGCATACGTCTCGTCTCGGTAGCCGACATTTGGCATGATTCTCGTTGTCTTCGCCGACTTTTCACAGACGTAGTCGACGTGGTTGTTGAAGCTCAACCGGTCGTCGGTTATCACTCAAAATTCTGCCCTCCAACGTCGATCTGAATCCTCTGAATCGCTTTGACGCTGCTTGTGGTGGGTTATTTACAGCTTGACTCCGTTCATCCAGCTCTCGGTCGCGTCTATTGTCTCCGTCACCGACAACTCCACTTCTTCAAATGTCTCACCAATCACCGTTAGTTACATGTCGTCCGCGAAACCCACACAGAAAAAAATATTGTGTAATTTTAGTTTATTTTCATAAACATATTTGGAGCATGAATATAAATGTAAAATTAAGTTCCACCACAAATCCACACGACTTGTCGTGCTTTCTTCAACGAATTTTATTATAATTCTACACGTGGATTGAAAATTACAGTTTCTTCAAACGGAAAACCAATGCACTTCAATGTATTTTTTACACGCTTATTGCTGTAAAATGAATGACATGTAATATTACACGAACGAAAGTGTAAAATTGTATGCTTTTTGATGCTCTAATTGAGTGCATTGATTTTAACGTAATTTTCAATCAAAGTTTTGATTCAATCTTTGTATGTTTACATTCGTATTGATTTACATGTCGTTTAAATTTCATTATTTTTTGCGCGCGCGATTTTCACTTTCCTGGGCAGCCGAAGAGTTATGACCCCATCGTATACCCGTTCCAAGGATTTGGACCAAGAATGGAGCCTTGAGGAACGTACGCTGTGAATGACATTGACTTCTGCCCTTCGCTCGTCTCGCACAGCAGCACTCTGCTCTATAAGTAGCTCTTCAGGATCTAGCATAGATAGTTGGGAACCCTCATTCTGTGCAGCGCTGCAGCAATGGCTGTCCAGTTGTTAAATGCATTCTTAACATCTATCATGACCACAGCCCAGTATCGATATCCTCTTCACTTTTGTTTAGATGCCTTCTCAGCACTCTTAAACATTGTCAGAATTGCATCCACTGTTGACGCTTCTTGCGCAATCCGAGCTGCCTCTTAGTTAGTCCGCGCGGCTTCGGCTGCAGTACCAGCTTCTATACCTTCCAAATTTCGGGGAACCTTTATTTAAACACATCTGCAGCACCATCCTGAACACGTCCGGATATGCCAGTATCGCACGTTTGGTGTTCTATCCGGACCGGGGGATTTCTTTGATTTCAGACACTTCGATGCTTTGTCGAGCTCATCGTTACTTACCAATCGTCCGTGTGTGCTCCTTCTTCTTCGCCGTACGGTGTTGGTGGCCAGATAGTTGGATCGTGTTTCGGGTAAAATACCCTCGATAATTATATTCAGCTTACTCGGGCATATTTTGGCTGGCGTCGTCGAACCCTTCATTTTCGCCATCACGACTAGGTACGCGTCGCCCCAGGGATAAGCGTCTACTTCTCGTCACAATTCTTTGGGGAAATCTGATTTTTTAAGTCTCTCAGGTTACTCTCCAAACCCCAGGCGTTGAAGTAACCACCAATGACTACCGGCTTCCGACCGATCAACTACTCGGTTAACTGCTCCAGCATTAGGCTGAACTGCTTTACTGTCCACCTTGGAGGAGCGTAATAGCTACACACGAAGACGCCATTGATTTTGGCGATCACGAAGCCTTCATATGAGCGTTCTACCACTTCTTGAATTGGAAATCTGCCCATAACTTTTATCACAGCCGTTCAATCGATATGAGAGTTCCCAAAATCGATTTTCCAGTGCGAGAACGCCCTCCAGCACTACGAGACTCATCGTATTGGTCGAGTGCATGCAACCCAAGGCAATGCGCAAGCAACGATACTGGATTATCTCCAGTTCGATGAAGTGTATGTTCGAGGGTACTTTTTAAGGTTTTAGACCTTAGCCTTGCGATGGCTTCAGTCTTCTTGGATATAAAGGGGGCTTTTGACTCAGTTTCTTTCTGAGTAGCTGCACCAGAATGGTCTTTCACCGATTTTAAATAACTTTTTGCTAAACCTGTTGTCTGAAAAGCACATGCATGTCTAAGTTCCCTGTTCTACAATTTTTACGTAAATGACATTGACGATTGTCAATTCATGCACGCTAGGGCAACTTGCAGACGACGCGCAGTGTCGCCTAGCCGGACAAAACCTCTAAATTTTATTTTGGATTTTTCATGATTTAACATTTTCTTTGTTTGTAAAGAGGTTTAATGGAGTTTTCTCAAAATATTAGGTGTTGAAGACGAAAGATAGATTTTTTGCAGAACTTCAAAGGTGAAATAGATGATCAATTATGTAAAAAAATGTATTCAAACCTATGTTATTCAAATGACTATATATTTTTAGTTAAGATTCCGATTAGGGGCAAACTGGTTTCATTTGAAAGGTTATTCGCTGGACTTTTAACTTTCCATTTAGTCGATACAAGCTTTTTTCTTACACAGGCATGAAGCACAAATAATAAATCGTACATTAAATTAAAATTATAATGTTCAAAGTGGCTGTACTTTATTTTAAAACAGTTCGGAAAGATCACTTGTAGTTAATGATACTTGAAAATTGGTGTACGTTCCGAAAATGAATGTGCTTTTTGCCCCGAGGTACGAAAAAATGTGATTTTTCATTATATGTCTGAAGGAGACGCATGATTGTGTTTGATTCCCCAAGGTACGAAATATAATTTATGAATGTCTACCAGCATTATCAACAATTGAAAAAATGTGTATTCTGCTAAAAATTCGCTACACCATTTTTTTTGAAAATGAATTTTCATATATTGTGCACCTCAATATTCGTTAATGTTGAATTTTCGAACCACGAACTAAGTACCAAAATTTCGAGGTAATAAAAATAAAAAAATAACATCAAATATGAATTCAGTGTGACAAAATTACCCCAATGTGAAGTTTTCATCAAATTCGGGCCACGAAAATCTTTGATTTTTCAAAAATGTTGGCGGGTCTATTGATGACATTTAATCTGTAGGCCGCGATCGACTGGGTACTACCGTGTTCTGCAGGAATAGCGAAATGGGATGGTGTGAGCGGGCATGGGTGCTATAACCCTACTGTAGGTAGAATTAAATACCTGTCGCATGTGTCAGTTATGTTGGGTGGCGGACTACGAGACAGGTTAGGTCAAGTTCAACGAGTGGCCCAAAACACCACTTTACTAACAATCAAGCAGAAAAGGATGAGCTGAAAATTCGCAACTTCGAAACCGTAGCATTGGAAGAGCTTTGATGGACGGGGCAGAATGTGTGGAAATGCGGGGATCGAGCGACGGCATAAGAGCTGGGCAAAATGCGCCAACGCGTATCAAGTGGCAGGCGATCAGCGAAAGGATTTGTGTAGTGTGGATCAAATCCACAGCATTATCAATGTGCACTGACCTCACGAAGCCGAGAAAGATGCATTTTATGCGCAGCTGGAGCATGTCTATGATAGTTATAATGTCATCGGTGACATAAACATCCTGATAGGCCGGGGCATTGTATAAACCGGTTATCGCACAGGATAGTCTGTAAACCTTATAAACAATGTGCAGAAATTCTCATGATTGATAAGTATATTATGACGCATACCTAAATAGCGAAGCAGTAGACGACAAGAGTATTGCAAGAATCAGCTTGGAGACGCGCGCAGTCGACGACAGATTCCGGATCTACCTAAGATTCATGAAATAATAGGACGGTTGGACCGCTGTCAATGATCAACTGTCATATAAGCAACTCAAACACAGAGTAGAGGAATTGGCTAGAGCACTCCACTGGGTGCTTTTGAAGATCTGGAAGGAGGAGATTTTACCGAAGTATAGGATGTAGGAAGTAGTATGTCCCTTCTATAACAATGGTGTTAAGTGGCATTTTTGCAACCAATTACCGATTAATCGCATTACTGAACTGCCCTTGTATGCAAAGGTGGCGTAAATGCCATCGAGTATATTTATCAGGAAATCAATTTTCAAATCTTGCATGGTGCGGGTAAAAGCTTGCTTTCGCCACTTTGCTTTTCGTATTTCAACAAGTTATTTTTTTTTAAATCGTTTGCAATGAAAGATGCACCTTTGCATACTAGAATAGTAAACGTCATCTACAAGGTGTTCTCCCAAATTCTTTGTTGCCGCCTATCTTCAACCAAGCTATTTGCAATAACACTCTTGAAAACTTTGCTGAAGACACTAAGTCTCGAACTAAATTTGATTGGAATTAGTAATGCATCCAACTGGAAAAATTAATCAACAACATTATGCTGCTAAATACTAAACCTCCAAAGGCTGATAGTTTCCAAATTATGGAATCTTGGCGCCATTCAATTCGATACCCAAATGTACACCATAAATAGCGAAAAGCGTGAAAAATTTAAATTTTTTTATTACCAATCTTAGCTAGTGGCACTTTATATAAGTGATAACCCAAAAAAAATCAAATGCACATAAAAACCGATTCTCACTTGTTAGAGACAAGCGTAAAACGCCATTTTTCATCAGTTTCTATGTAGGCATTTTCATTGAGCTATTTTGCTTGATATTTACACGATTTATCAACTATAGGTTCCTCACTAAAATATTAGTTACAAGATCCCATTCTCACAACTTACAAAAAGTCGCACAAAAAAAAGAGTCACCATAACGTTTAAAACATTAGGTTCTCAACGTAATGAACAGATAATAAACTTCCAAAATTATTATTTGAATATTTAATGAACTAGTCAGCATCAAACTTTTTTTTTCTTCAATTCAAATATTTTGGTTTGGATGGGGTTTTAACCCCCAAACCCCCCCCCCCCTTGGCTACGCCACTGCTGCCTTGGGTTGCATGCACTCGACCAATACGATGAGTCTCGTAGTGCTGGAGGGCGTTCTCCCGCTGGAAAATCGATTTTGGGAACTCTCATATCGATTGCTCATCCGATGCGACATTCTGAACTCGTTGGTGATTGGAAACTTCAAGAGGCTCATTGAGCTTAATTCTCAAACCCGATTTATGTCCTTGTACTTCGACTACATGGAACAGCGCATCAACCCTTCTTCGTATAATCCCAACCGCATCCGTCTCCCTAATATTTCTGATTCTACTGTATTCTTCGACACATCCACGAAGGATCGTGGAATCCCGGACCATATACGCCCGTAAGTGATTCCCAATATATTTTATAATAAATTCCGATAAGTCGACTGTTACAAAATGTTGTACACTGACGGATCAAATCGCGATGGGTCCACTGGCTTCGGTATCTTTAATAGTACTATCACTGCTTCATTCAAGCTCAATGATCCCGCTTTAGTTTACGTCGCAAAGTTAGCTGCAATTCAGTACATCCTTGGGATCATCGACGCTCTGCCCACAGATCACTACTTCATTTCGGAAAGCCTCAGCTCTGTCGAGGCTCTTCGTGCGATGAAGCCCAAAAAGCAATTCTCGTATTTTCTGGGGAAGATACGGGAGTCCTTGTATACGTTATCTAAAAAATCTTACCAGATTACCTTTGTTTGGGTCCCATCTCATTGCTCTATCCCGGGCAATGGAAAGGCCGACTCTTTAGTAAAGGGGGGCATTAGATGGATACATATACGAAAGACCAATCTGCTTCAACGATTTTTTTAGTATTTGTCATCAAAGGACACTCAACAGTTGGCAAACCTTGTGGAGCAATGGGGAACTTGGACGGTGGCTACATTCGATTATCCCAAAGGTATCAACAAAGTCATGGTTCAGGGGGATTGATGTGGATCGGGATTTCATTCGTGTTATGTCTCGGCTTATGTCCAACCACTACACCTTGGATGCGCATTTGCGGCGTATTGAGCTTGCGGAGAGTAGTCTGTGACTTGTGACGAGGGCTATCACGACATCGAGCACGTCTGGGTATGGGCCGGGTATTATGACGCCAGGTCTCAGTTAAAAGATTCCCTTCGAGCCCTAGGTAGACTACCCAATGTTCCAGTTCGGGATATGCTGGCAAATCGCGATCTTCCCTTTATGTCCCTTATTTATATTTTCATAAAAACGATAAATATGCCAATTTAGCTCCTCTTTCTTATTTCTCATTTTTAGAAGTTCCCTGTCCTGCCTTGTGGAGCCGATCAGCATCAGAGTGCCATTATGTGACCGCCGTCGCCTTTACCACGCAATTTGAGGCGAGAGCGACCCGATTCCGCAGGTCCGATGAATCCTACTCATCAACCCGGGTCTTGACGTTTGGCATGTCGCTGATCTCCCGTTTGCCTGAAAGTGGCAAGTCTGGTCTTCGTACCTGTCAACATATCCGCCTACTCTCTTCTGTTCCTGATATAACTGCTTCAACACCGATGTTGGAAATAATCCACATTTGCATTCTGTATTCCTAGTTTTAAGATAGCTGTATTTTTGTCATAAAAATATTCTTTCCCACCTTGTATATCGAACTGCATTCCTAGTTTTAAGATAGCTGTTCAATTTCTCATAAAAACCTGTTCTTCTTTCAAACTGCATTCTTAATTTAAAAATAGCTGTAAAATTTTTCGTAAAAAAACTTATGTTCCTCCTTTTGTATATCAAACTTGATTCCTAGTTTTAAGATAGCTGTAAAAAAAATTTCTGAAAACCTATTGTATCCTACTTTTGTATATAGCATTGCATTTCTAGCTTTAAGATTGCTGTAAAAAATCCCCCTTGTTGTAAAAAATATTTCAAATTTGTAACCTTCTAGTTTTAAGATATCCAAAATGTAAAAAAATGAATTTGGCACCGCTAAGCTAACGCATTTGTGCCTAACAAATAAAAGAACTAAATAAAAAAAACCTGTTTTAATCCACCTAGTGGTGCTATTGTGCCTTTCTCATTTGGTCGGTGTTAAGTCAGACCGGACTAAGTCGCAAAACATAAAAAAAAATGAGATGATGATAGCACTGGATAAAGAATATCTTCAGCTACATTCGACGTTTGCCAGATTTGAAATATGTAGCAATAAACAAGAATTATGGCAAAAAATAATTTCCAATCATAATGCAAAGGATGCTGCGATTCAAACTTTAAACGTGTTTTTCTCGAAATCAATGTTTTGTGACTTAGTCCGATTTGACTTAACACCGACCATTTGTCCAAACTACGATTCCGTGGCTGATTATGTTCAATACAATGCTGTAAATGTATATTACCTATTCAGTACGATTTGCACATACATACAATGGATCGACAGCCAAGATCTTGAGATACGATGTGTCGACACTGAAACATCGCTTGAAACTAGCGACGGATCAAGGAGGAAGATCCGAGGGATCTGGATCCTGCCTAAAATTTTCAACTTATTAAGAAATTTTAAACTAGTTTTAATTTTAAAGTAGCAACCCCTCATTGCATACTCTTACCTAAGCCTATATAGGTCAAAAAATTTAGGCCGGGATTAGGTTGACGATTTTTATAGTGATTGCATAACATTTCTATATAAGAAAGGCAAAAACAGTTATTTAATTTTGTTATTGAAATTTACGTTGTTTCGTTTATTTCCTAAATCTAGAAACTGGTTTCTCAAAAAAATGGCACAAAGGAGAAG
This sequence comes from Topomyia yanbarensis, assembly GCF_030247195.1. NCBI lineage: Eukaryota > Metazoa > Arthropoda > Insecta > Diptera > Culicidae > Topomyia > Topomyia yanbarensis. Next base: position 273,848,335 of record NC_080671.1, read on the forward strand.
CGCGGACTGTCCAAGATGCAGCTCGGATTGCGGCAAGGAGCATCGACAGTGGATGCAATTCAGACAGTGCTCAAGAGCTCTGAGAAGGTATTTAAACAGAAGTGAAGAGGAGATTGCTGTAGTCACGATAGATGTTAAGAATGCATTTACCAGCGCCAGCTGGGAAGCCATCGCTGCAGCGCTGCACAGAATGAGGGTTTCCGACTATCTACGCCAGATCTTGAAGAGCAGAGCAGAGCAGAGCAGTCTCTTATAGCAGCTCTCTGCTCTAGAGCAGAGAGCTGCTATAAGAGACTAGCGAAGGGCAGAAGTCAATGCGAGTCACAGTGGGCGTTCCTCAAGGCTCCATTCTTGGTCCAACTCTTTGGAACGCGATGTACGATGGGGTCATAATTCTGCGGCTGCCCAGGAAAGTGAAAATCTTGGATTTCGCGGACGACATGTAACTAACGGTGATGGGTGAGACACTTGAAGAAGTGGAGTTGTCGGTGACAGAGACAATAGACGCGATCGAGAGCTGGATGAACGGGATCAAGCTGCAAATAGCTCACCACAAGTTGTTGGTCAGCAACTGCAAAGCGGTACAGCGGATGCAGATCACCGTTGAGGGCACGTGATTGTATCGAAGCGTGCACTGCACAATGGTCCCAAAGAGCAAAACAGCGTTTTTTTAGATTGCATCAAAACTGTTGACTTTAGCAATGTTGTGTCTTCGAGAAAAAACTCCCCTTCTTTCTATCTTATCGGATTGATGATTAATCTCCCTAGTAGTGAGTTACGAAATTTATTTTCTGCAATAATTCAGATAGACAAACACTTACTTCAGTAAACTAGTGGAGAACTCACTGCAAACATTTTACCTGAAGACTTAAACTCTCTAGCTTTTATGCTTTTTGAAATATAGGGGATTATTTGTGAAAGGCCCCTTAAAATCAGTTTTTTCATCATAAGTTTTCTTCTAGATTTTTTCCACTATATAAATGTTCTAGAACATTGTTTAGGCTGTTAAACTGCATTACTTTGCCAAAGACGGAAACTTGATATCGCTAGTATGTGTGGAGATATTAACGTTTCGTGATTGAAAATAGCTCTTTTTCCAATACCGATAACTTTTAAACGGCAAACCACTCGGTAAACAAATTAAAGTACAAGAAAAACACAACAAATGTTGGAAAAATCAGATCTCCCCAAGGCGGTCCTCTATGGAAATACTCGAGTTAAAGTTTGTCTCATTCCGTCATCAAATGCATGTTCCCCTATTTACCATTTTGTTGCACTTGCGCCATTGTTATGAAGTAGGCGCAACGGAATTGTCAGTTTCTAATGTCAGACGTATGTATTAAGTTGTTAAACAACTGTAACTGTCGATTTACTTAAGACGTGCCAACAAAAGTAAGAAAGGCTAATTATTGCGACTTTAACCCTTCATTTCAGAGCTAATAGTAATATATAGTAATGTAATGGAATGAGACAAACTTCAACTCTAGTATTTCCATAAAGGGCCGCCTTGGGGAGATCTGGTTTTACCAGCATTGGTTGTGCTTTTCTTGCACTTTATTTGTTTATCGAGTGGTTTGCTCGTTGTTGCCCGCTTAAAAGTTATCCGCATTAGAAAAAGAACTATTTTCAATCAAGAAACGTGAATATCTCCACACATACTAGCGATATCAAGTTTCTGTCTTTGGCAAAGTAATGCAGTTTAACAGTTTAAACAATGTTCTAGAACATTTATATAGTGGAAAAAATCTAGAAGAAAACTTATGATTTAAAAACTGCTTTTAAGGGGCCTTTCACAAATAATGCCCTATATCTCAAAAAGCATAAAAGCTAGAGAGTTCAAGTCTTCAGGTAAAATGTTTGCAATGAGTGTCTCCACTAGTTTGCTGAAGTAAGTGTGTATCTATCTGAATTATTGAAGAAAATAAATTTCGTAACTCACTACTAGGTGGATTAATCATCAATTCGATAAGACATAAAGAAGGGGAGTTCCATTCCAAGAAACTTTCTCAAAAACACCACATTACTATAGTCAACAGTTTTGATGCAATCTAAAAGCCCCTTTTTTGCTCTTTGGGAGCATTGTGCACTGTAGCAATTTGGAGTGATAACCGACGACTGGTTGATTTTCAACAACCACGTCGACTACGCTTGCGAAAATTCGGCGAGGGCAACAAAAGCAATAGCGAGAATCATGCCAAACGTCGGCTGTCCGAGAAGCAGCACGGGACGTCTGCTCCCGATCAGAAACACATAACAAAAAGATTTCAAAGCTATATCTCGCGTTGTTACTTGTTATAATTTTCTGTTATTTTAACTACTAACGAGATCAAATTTATAACACAATCTATTACGAAATTTTTATTGTGTTATAATCTTGTTATTTCATTTTGATCGGGCTATCTACCGTTTCGTCATCGATACTTCGATATGGGGTTCCCTGGGGTGCTGCGCTGCAAACCAAACGGAGCCGTGAAAAGCTGAACCGGACATTCCGGCTGATGCCCGTACGAGTCGCGAGTGGTTACAGAACAATATCGTCGGAGGTAGTATGCGTTATCGCCGGCATGATCCCGAAAATGCATCACTATGGCTGAGGACTAATCCCAAATGTGACAGCTTGGGTGCATAGGAAACATGGAGATGTGAACTTACATTTGATGCAAATTTTGTACGGGCACGGATGCTTCCGGAAGTACTTGCACCGGTTTGGACATGCTTCGGCAATCCTTTGCCCGGAGTGTGTAAACGTGCAAAGACACAGGAACACGTGGTATAGGTTCGGAGAAGTTTTCGTAGGGTGTGATAGTTGACAGTATCGTTGAAGAGATGTGCCACGACGAGCATACCTGGGACGCTGTCAATAGAGTGGTTACGACCAGTTGAGTAGTACGCAACGTAGAACCGGGTTCGAGTCATCTGGGCGCCAGTGATACGGATGTCAGACTTAACCGGAATCGCCGGACCGACCATAACACCCTACCGGATAGCTCGTGAATAGGGTAGATGCACAGCCGGGGATCAGACCGCGTCGAATAGCTAGCAATGGATTATTGGGGCGCCAGTGAACCGGAAGCTACGCTCCACCCGGAATCGCTGGATGGACCTTAGCACCTACTGGTTGGTCCGTAGAGTAGGCTAGGTCCATCGCTGGGGCTACATCGAGTAGATCGGCACAAAGCGGGGAGCTAATTGACTCACGGAAACGAATATCGGCATCGGGAGAAATCTACCGCTCGGTATCGGGAGAACCTGTCTCGCCTAGGAATTCCCCTTCGGAGTAGGCCAGATCCATCGTTGGGGACTGGACCGAGTAGTTTGCGAACAAGTCGGGAGCTGAACGAGTAAGTGGTGCTGAATGGTACGAGAAGAAAGTTTCGGTGCAGAGTGGCACAAGGGAGCCGAAGGGCTAGGTAAATTAGACACTCTGAAGTTTGCCGCCCAGATTGTCTTCGTAGGGGAAGAGCATAAAGTTTCGACCCCCTGCTAGCTTTCCGACTACCATGTAGAAATTGCCAGTCTGTGTTGATGGTGAAGAACACACCACCGTCGAGGAGTAGTGCTGTAACCCTACTGAAGGAACTAACTGCTAAGTAGTGGAATTAGAGTGGGTGTTATGCTCATAAAAAACCCCTCCCCGAAGTAAGGCCGTAAGGTAGTGCCGGGGAGGACTCAGGTTTTGGGCAAGAGTAGTGGTTTTTGGCGAGTCGGGTGGCAACACAAACCAGCTCCCTGAGACGTTACAGTTTAATATATTTTTTTCCTGCAGCCTCAGGGCTTTTTTGGAAGTTTTTTGCTATCCTCTAAAAACAAAAACAAAAAAACACACACAGTCGATTGGTATATGAGACTCGGCCAAATAACAAATCGGAATTGAAAATAAGAAAATTTTCTGAACTATATATGAAGATATAATAGCTCATTGAGTTAAAACTATCAGCAATAGTCTAGAAATGTCTCGCTCATATACATACTAATTTCATAATAAATCCAGTGAAGATAAATTTTCTGTATTGTATTGTGAAGATATTTTTGTTCCTTACATGAGAATCAACGGTCTTCTAGAAATGTTTCGCTCACATACAAATAATTTAAGGTTATATCATTCATGGTTATTAACGATAGATTTAAATTCTTCCACATAATTGTAATTTTCAGTCTTTTGTAGTACTTGCACCGACTTTTTAGTCGTAGAAAATTCAACTTTGGTCGCATCTAAATGCAGTAGTAGTAATACAGTAGTCTAGATAGCCCAAAAAAAATAGTAGTTTGCAATATTTTCTAAACTGCTAAGATGTAACGAGATGGAAATTTCGCTTTGGAGGTCTGGTTATTAGAGTGTTGACATGATGATTGACATGATCCTATATCACGCCTCTTGGTTTAGAACAGAGCATATGAGCATAAGGTGTAATGTTTCTTCCTTCGAACCTCTTGCTCTCGTGTACATATTTATTACCATTTATTACCGCATTTTTTCCCGAAGATATTAAACATTAGATAGTCCTACCTGAGTTTCAAAAGAACTTGATAGTGTCCTTGATACTCGGACGTAACACATCACTCGATCCATAGTCGATTTGATCAAATATGTCGGTTTAGCTAGAAACCCATATTCGTGTATTAGATCCCATAGGTGATCTCAATCGATTGTATCATATGCGGCTTTGAAATCTATAAACAGGTGGCACGTTGTAATTGCAACATTTTTGAAAGACTAGTCGAATCGAAAATATTTCGTTTGTTGTGATGCATGCCCCAGTAAAACCTGCTCTGAATTCCCCATTTTTCTCTATGGGCAGCGGTGAACACTTTGTAGGTGGCATTCAGCAATGTGATTGACTGGTACTTGCAACAATCCAGCTTATTACCTTTGTTATAGACGGGACATGTGTACTACTCCCTCATTATTTTATATGAAGAGTAAACTGAACGAATTTCTATTCGAAAGGTTCAAGCCAGCAATAAGAACGTATATCTGCAAAAACAAACACGGACATTTAAAAACTACAGCCATTTTCAAAATCTCTCTCGATTTAGCAGAAGCTTTTACTAGATCGAACAATCGACTAATGATACATATGCATACTATGCTGAAGTATGCTCTCCAAAATGTGATTTTGTGTAAAGGTTTGGGAGAAAAGTTCTTCATTCAAACATAGAATGAAGAATTTTGCTCCCAAACATTTACGAAAAATCACCTATAATTCTCACAAGCTGACATCAGCAGCCTGGTAAATATAAACATTTGAATTGTGCGTTTATTTCCCCGGCAAGCAGTTTATCGTCTATTTATTCTTCATTAGTGGGAGGGTAACCAAATTTTCACCTCTCGAGAACTTGCGAAAAGCTACTGACAATGCAGTATGGAAGCTCCACCTCAACGGCATCCCTTATTATTGAACGTCCTAACTAATAACATATCGGAAAGAATGAAATATTCAAACCAACAGTCAGACTATAGAATCATCAATGGGGAAACACGTGGTTGCAACCATGCGGTAGCATGCGGCTAACCGACATTTGTGATTTCTTACCTGTTTCACCATTGTGCTGTATGAACGGTGTAAAGTCAGATCGGACTAAGTAGCAAAATCTCAAAAGAAGAGAAAATGATAGGATTGAATCAAAAATTTCTTCTTCAGCTACATTTCATTTGCGCCAGATTTGAAAAATATTATCATTAGCATGAATTATGAAATGAATCCATTGCGGATAATACCGTAAAGAATGCAAGGATTCAATCTTTGTACACGTTTTTCTCTGTATCAATGTAATATCGCTTAGTCCGGTCTGGCACAAAACCGACATCTTGCATGCGCGTGCGCTTTGTATTCGTTTTCACTGAAGTTAGAATGGACATACGGCATTTGGTAAAAATGCGGCTGCAAATATAGGTATTTCATCAACTTTACTAAAATATGAATAACTCAAAAACGAAGCATCGTAGCTATGTAATGTAAGCGAACGAAAAATTCTACACAAAGCAAGCTACAATCCTATGCAAAAATATCGGGTACTTTTGAATAAAATATCGGAGATATTTTGGTTCGAACTAGAAAATGCTAGCCGTGAGTAATCATCAAAATTTTAAAAAAAAATTTTAGTTATACCAAAAAATAGCTTAATTCCTTGCGCAACTTTACACGAGAGGGATTGTTGATATCTTTTACGTAAAAGTTTTAAAAATTCGAGAAAGCGCCGCAGCCGATCCTGTAACCTTTCGCCTTAAGGGGAAACTTAATGGAATTGCGTGTGGGGCTTTGCCGATTTTTTAAAAATCGTAGGTAAAATATTTCGAAAAAAGGAAAACATACAAAACTCGAGCATCGTCTAAGCTACATTTTAGTATTTTTTTCATTACTTCTGCTTTGCTACAAACAATCTGTTAATGAAAATAAATTTTGCAACTGAATTGATAAGGAATATGAATACCATATGCAGTCTTCAGTCATCCGACGTTTATTATCATCTTTTATTCTATAATAGCAGATACATTTTTTCCTATAACATTTCCCAATATGTAGTCTGAGCTTTCTAAAAACATTTTGTGCATAGATTTTCTTATAACATGTTCTAAGCTAACACGGCACAAGTTAGCTAGTGGTTCAGACGTGTCTGGCAGGTTCACAGTTTTTTTGAAATTGATTCTTTTCTCCAAATTAGAAAAGTCGTATTAAAAATTCGTTTTTTATCTGTAATCTGTGAATATAAATGAAAAGTATAGAATGAAAAACATGCAATATATATATTGAAAATAAACTTATGTACATGATATAAATATGATTGAAAATAATGGTGATATACTAAGAATGTAACAAAATGCTGATACTACACATCAGTTTCGCACTAAAATTTAGGCAGACAACAAAACTTCCGCAAAATTATTCAGTTTTAGATATGTAATACCTTTGGGGAACTTTCTTCGTCTTTCTTGGCTATTGTATCGATATTTGTGAATTCAAGGTTTAGGAGTTCAAACATCAGATATCATTTTTTTGTTATTCGAGGTAAACCTGCGAAATGTTCTACGAAATTTCATTTAAACAAACATGTTTTAATTAAGTAATATTTCCCTTTCCAATTTTTTTTAATCAAATACGGAAGACTGGCACCTAATAATTTAGCTCTGTGGTCAACTTATTGGGTATCGAGCCCACAAGAAATGTCTAAGCATTTTTCCCTTTTTCAAAAATCAATGCTAATTTCAAGCATCTATTGAATATTTTGATCAGGTATGAATGAATGATTTCGTATAAAAATTGTTTCCAAAAAATTTTGGAACAGCCGGTAATAATCAGTTAAAATTCCTGTTATAATCCAATTTTGAATCCATGGTTAGGATCAATATAATTGTGGAAATGTCTAGTACATTCTTAGTACACTTTGCACCTATACACAATAGCTCGCCAGCCACAAACTTAATGAGCTTTGTGTCGACGTAACAAAAAACTATAATATTTAATTGTCTTAATGCATAAAACGTCGAGAATTGATGAAACCTCGAAATAAAATGACGAAAATTGACAACTTGGTACATTTTTGGCTTTTCATATAGAAAGGTTATGCAATCACTCTGAAAATCGTCAGCCTAATCCCAGCCAAAATTTGTTTTCAACTCAGATAGGGTATACGAAGAGGGACCCCCTCATACCATGACCCCATCCATCCTTCATACCCCCCCCCCCCCACCTCTTATCACCATTATACCTACACTATATCGTCAGGCATACCAAAATAAGCTGGGAGTGGCTCGATTGTTGGTTATTCTCCACCGCACCGTCACATACCCATGCCCGAATTTCAAAATAAGGTAGCAGAAACATTGTACTAAGACTGATTAACACTCGGAATACCAAGGGGGTAAAAAGTTACGCGGACTACCAAGGGGGTCTAAAAAAATGGGAACGCTTACTTTGACCGGTCATATCTCAGCCGTTACATAATCGATTTTAAATCTGTCTTCACCAATAGAAAGATATGTCTTTTGTGAATACCTCAAATTAAAAAATAGAAGAATAGAGTTGTCTACCGTAAGTTACAGTAAAAAAAAGTATAACAAAGTCAGTGAGAAAAAAAATGGGAACGCTTCTTCGCGCTTCTTTGACTTGCCATATCTTAGCTGTTTGCTCACCAATTTTAATTCTTTCTTCACCATTGGATAGGTAAATCTTTTATAAAAACAGTGAACAAAGAATGATGGAAATCAAATTTTTATATCTGAAGTAATTGTAAAAACAGTAATTGAGAGTCAGTACAGACGAAATGAGTTTTTCTGTTCAAATAATCGTATCACGACCGTTTGTCAACCAATTTCAATTTTCCTTACACCAATGCAATCCTTAGAGCTTCTAGACTTGTAATATATGCAATAAATAGCAGATTTTCAAAAATTACTATACTTTTTCGAGTTTTTAGGAGATAGTATTTTTACAATGTATGTGGCATACGGTTGATTGAAATTCTTTACGACTTGTTAGTTTTTAATAGCCAAAAGTACGTAGAAGTACAGAAATTTCATTTAGTTGGCAAAAAACGTCGAATTCGAAGTGATGGCCTATACCTTTTTATATACCAATCGATTATAATTGATTTTGGTTACAATTTCTGGAAGAACGATTTTTATATTTTCTCAAAAATAGACAAAAGTACGTAGAACTACAGTAATTTCATTTAGTTGACAAATAACTTCAAGTATTCAAAGCTATCACCTATGCAATTTATACACCAATCGATTGTAATTGATTTTGGCTACAATTTCAGAAAGAACATATTTTTATATTTTCATTAACATCGAATGCCAATCAGACGAAATTTCTGTACTTCTACGTATTTTTGTCGTTTTTTTGGGAAAATATGAAAAGTTTATCTTGCAACAATTGTAGCCGAAATCAATTACAATCGATTGGTATATATATAAAAGTGTAGGCTATCACTTTGAATTTGACCTTATTTGCCAACTACATTAAATTTCCGTACTTCTACGTATTTTGTCTATTTTTTGAGAAAATATAAAAATGTGTTCTTTCAAAAATTGTAGCCGACATCAATTACAATCGATTGGTGTATAAAAAAGTATAAATCATCCCTTAGAATTCGACGTTATTTGCCCAATAAATGAAATTTCTGTACTTGTACGTATTTTTGGCTATTTTTCGAGAAAATATAAAAATTTGTTCTTTCAGAAATTGTAGCCAAAATCACTTACAATCGATTGGTGTATAAATTGCATAGGTGATAGCTATGAATACTTGAAGCTATTTGTCAACTAAATGAAATTACTGTAGTTCTACGTACTTTTGTCTATTTTTTGAGAAAATATAAAAATTGTTCTTCCAGAAATTGAAACCAAAATCAATTATAATCGATTGGTATATAAAAAGGTATAGGCCATCGCTTTGAATTCGACGTTTTTTGCCAACTAAATGAAATTTATGTACTTCTACGTACTTTTGGCTATTTTTTGAGAAAATATAAAAATGTGTTTTTCAGAAATTGTAGCCACCATCAATTACAATCGACTGGTGTATTAAAATGTATAGGTCATCGCTTCAAATTTAAAGTTATATGACGAATATTTTAAAATTCTGAACTTCTTCGTATTTACTGAATCGTCCTAACACACTCTATTATTTAGTAACTTACATACAATAATGTGTTTCTCTACGTTCGTGCAAACATTTTGATATAATAATATCCATGTATAATATGTAGAACTATTGAGTAAACAGGTAGTTTTCAAACCGTAAAACTAACAAGTCGCAAAGAATTTCAATCAACCGTATGCCACGTACATGGTAAAAATCCTATCTCCTAAAAACTCGAAAAAGTATAGTAATTTTTGAAAATCGGCTATTTATTGCATATATTACAAGTCTAGAAGCTCTAAGGATTGCATTGGTGTAAGGAAAATTGAAATTGGTTGACAAACGGTCGTGATACGATTGTTTGAACAGAAAAACTCATTTCGTCTGTACTGACTCTCAATTACTGTTTTTACAATTACTTCAGATACACAAATTTGTTTTCCATCATTCTTTGTTCACTGTTTTTATAAAGGATTTACCTATCCAATGGTGAAGAAAGAATTAAAATTGGTGAGCAAACAGCTAAGATATGGCAAGTCAAAGAAGCGTTCCCATTTTGACATTAAAAATGTCTTACTCCACTATCTGGGACTAGGTGTCATTCTAAAATCTAAACTATCTCCCATGTAACGAAACTATGTAAGGTTTGCACGCTTATAACTCCGATATTAGGCCATTACAAATATTTTTTAAAAATTATGTCACCCCCCCCCCCCCCCCCCCTTCAAAATCGCTGAAAAAAATCAGGGGGCAAATAATTTTTTTAAATTAACCAGAATTCAAAAAATTGTCACGTTTTATAGAACAACAATAGCTTCCATAGAGTTTTGCTTTTCGTAACTGAAAACTATTATGGTAGTTTTAGAAATTACCATCCCATGATAATTTTTATTTTGACCATTCTCGGGTAAATGTGAAGTTTAAATGAGATCATCGATCCAGTCCAACACCAAATGAAACGTTTGCTGGTCGCGGAAGGAAGGACCCATCTGTGTATTATCAAACAAACATCCCAAGCAGAGTCTGATAACAAATTGAGAACTAAACTTGATGTTGTGATGTAGTAGGGAATGATTGCTCAGGTTGTTATCATTTTGGTCGTTTTAACGGTTAAAAGATCAAAATCGAAAGCAGAAAAATTGCACTATGACATCAAACAGAAAACTATTCATGCTATCAGTGAAAGCAAATTGAAAACTCATTGAGATGGTGAAATATTTCATTGAGAACAAAATAAGTAATCAATTTGATGAAATAGAAAAACATTTTTTTCTAAAAATGTAAGCACATCAAAATGAGATCAAAATATGATGTTATATCTGAAAAAGTTTAAACTGATATCAAAATAAGATTTCAATTTGATGCTTGATATCAAAATATGTTGTCTATTTGCTGTAATTTTGATGTTGGACTTTGCTCGGGATCTCATGGAAAGGCTAATACAGACCGACTTCTGAATCGATTCCATTTTAAACGCAACAGTCGATAGAGACATAATCGATCGTTGCATTCGAAAATAATTTCGATAAGGAAACAATCTGAATTCAAATCAATCTCCTGGAGATTTATATGTGGTTCAATATTCAATATACATGAGCTTTACCGAAAGGTTTTTGACATTTAAAAATTTCATATGGGATCGTAGTATTCATACCGTATATCCGCAGCCATATGTGCGATTCTTATGAACTTGATCAGATTAAAATCTGCTACTAAACCTTCTATTTAAGGCTAAGCTTGTGAAAATCGAATAAGCCGTTTTCCAAGAACTCGAAGAGACATTAATTCTGAAATATTCCAAGAACCAGAAACATGCGAAATTTTCGAGATAGACGCTGGAATCAAAAGAACTTTGTCTGGCCATCAGCGATCAAGAATGCTCTAGCAAAACTAAATATAGATCTTACAAATAATGGTATCATCGGCACTTACCGCAGGAAGAACCGGGAATCCATTATCGATGTCAATTTTTGTAGCCTTGGAGTAACCGGAAAGATAGACTGAAAAGTGCGATTTGGTACAGCATTGATAACAGGACTATGAACTACACATGAATATGTAGGAGATATATAAACGAGTGAAGATGGAAAACAGCGATTTTTCACAGGAACGTGTCCGTCGAAGAACTTGAATTTAAGGGTATCCTCTTCAACCTAAATGCGAACGAGTTCACGGCACTACTAACAAAGGCCTGTAATGCGACCATACCAAGGGATAAGAAACTGAGAAACGGTCGCCGGGTGCAATACGACGATTATCGATCTACGTATAAGTTGCCTCCGAGCTTGCAGAAGAAGTCGGAGATCACTTCGGTTTCTCATCTCGCTCAGTTCAGAAGCTAGAAATCGCTCCGCTGCAATAGCAGGGCAAGTAATCAAATTTATCCGCGCGACGCTTGGCAAAAATTGATTCCTTCTGCCTAGTGTGTGATACGTGAACAAACAATGAGTGATATGCCAAGCAAAAGTATATCACGATGCGGGCAAACTGTGTTGCTGTTGACTACACGAAATATCCGGTAATACCATCAATTCATGAAGGGGAGCAAATGTTGAAGGTGAACTTGAAGTTCAACGTAGCTTGCGGTACTTTATGCGGTGCAATTCCAATTGGTGAGAATGCGTCCGACAAAACCTATTCCCTCTTACTTGACTTTCACATGCAAATCACCTCATGGTGTTGAATATTCTCAACGAACACTAGTCACGCACCCAGGACAGATTCCTACCTGTCAATATTGTGATCATCCGCTACACCACGGGAAACCTTGCGCAGAGACTGCTAAAGAAATTCCACCTGATACGACCAAAGCCGGTATACAATCATCGTATGTTAAACCACAACCAGTTAGTAAACCAAAGACTGCAGACCGGACATTTACAAAGACCAGCTCAACAACGATCGGCCCCAGTACCACTAAACCAACTGCCATTACCAACATCGAAGTAACAACGATTACAGCAAATGTTTCCAAACCAACAACCAACACCACCAATAAGGAATCTAATACCGATGAAGAAGGATTTACAATAGCGACCCGTAAGCACAAACAACAAATAAGAACATCCGACGATGAGCAAGATGAATGCAGTACCGATGATGACATGGACGTAAACGAAAACGCGAGAGAAGACGGACCAAATGACCCCCATGGTGCGCTCCACGGCTCAGTTGTGCTAACGCATTGTGTCGTGTCAAATATATTTAAAATTAAAAAAGTCAGAAAGCTCGAGGGAAGCGAGCTGCAAGAACCGCTCTCAACAAAGCAGTCAAGCTGTACAAGAAAGCCTTGCCACAAAGCCAACGCGAATTTCCTTAGGAGAGACCTACAAAGTTGGCATAACAAAGATAAAAGGCTCAGTTGCACCACCTGAAAGGTGCCCGGAAAAGATGGAGGTTACCATCGAAAGGTTTTCCCCCACAACATGAATCTATTTACGCTGTACAGTGAGGAGGATGATCACAAAGATGAAGATCGATTTACCAACAAACAGCTTATCGAGATGGCGAAAGCCATAAAAGTGAAGCGATATATATATGAGCCCGGATATGTTCAAAACGATCCGATAATTGGAAGCGACAAAAGCTGATGTTGCTTCCGATACCAGGACAACATGGAAATCTTTCAGCGTAGTCAATATATCCCTTGGTAATGTTAGAGAAAAGGAGTAATCCTGAACAAGCTAACGAAGTACGCGGACCGTGAGAACGGCATCTCATGTAATTCGGCTTCCTTATAGGCAGGTCTACAGTGAAATCCATCCAAACGGTTGTGGGAGCTTTGGAGACAGCAGAGATAAGGATATCGTTTTTGCGTGGTGGTTCCCTTAGACGTGAAGAATGCTTCAATAGTACTAGCTGAGAAGCAATCGCCCATTCGCTGTACAGCATGAGTAACTCTGCAGGATATTATAGAGCTACTTTCTGTACCGAACACTGATCTACGAGACAGACAAGGGGGAATCACAACTACAACTGACGTTCCTCGACTCGACGCTGTGGAACGCAGTGTACGATGGAGTATTGAAGCTGAACCTTCCCAGAGATATAACGATTTTCGGCTTCACGGATGATGTGGTGTTCCAAGTAATCGGACAATCGCTAGAAGAGGAGACACTCGACACGGAGACGATTGCCCATCATAAAACAGAGTTGGTGATGACTAGCAGCCGAAAGACAGCGCGGTCGGAAAATATATCATCGACTTGAACTTTTAAAGTCACGACGATTATGTTAAGGGGAAGGCTGTGAGAGCAACCACAGCTTTGCTTGAGGCGCCAGTGTACTGGGCACCACGAACCAGCGGAAATCGCTGGACCGAAGCATGTGAGCAGACTAGTTTCACCGTCAGGGACAAGATCGAGTAGGTCGAGTGAAGCACCAGCGGTGGGTCGTCGAGTTTTCAACGAACCGGAAGCAGCGAACCAGAAGCTACGCTCCATCCGGTATCGCCGAACCGTCCCACAGTGGGACCAATCCAAAAAAGGTGGGACAAAACCTATTTGAGGCCTTAGATGTCATTTTAGAGCCAGCATTTCTTCGTAGGATATGTTCACAATATTATTCTGCAACTTTTTAAATAGAATATTTTGTTGTTGGACTAAAGTAGAGTACCCGAGCAAAAAATTTTTTTCAAAAAATTGTTTTAGAGAGTCGATGTCTTCGACAAATTTGTAGAATATTATGTTTTGAATAACTTCTACTAAGATACCACAGACATCAGACCTCAAATTTGTGGCAAAATTGTTGTTTTTTGAAAATATGATCAAAAAATCAGTTTTTCGATATTTCTATGCTAAAAACCTTATTTGATTATTTTAATATGTTCTACAAACTTGCAGGTAACACTAAAATACAACTTTTTGTTGAAGGAACTAATAACTTAAAATCAATATTTTGGCTTCTAAAACTATTTTTCATATAAATTTACTCTATTTTCATCAAAGATTTCTGTTTTTAGGTGCACTTTTGTGCAACCAAATTTTGGTTATTCCGATACTCTATTATTCGTAGAATGAAACTAATGCTACATAGAAACAGGATATAGTTGGACGCATTGTTTGGGTGACCATTCATGTACGAAGGGTTTATAACATAAAATGTGTCTATATTATTTTTAATTTATATACACTTGTAGCTATTAACAAAATCTTACATTTTGTATGCACTTACAAGCATATATAACATATTGAGTTGATCAATTACGGTTGCAACATGAAAAAGTGAAAAAATAATATAAATTTTGAATTTAAACTGCCAAAGAACAACGATTTCGGCTCAAAAAATAAATAAATGGTATTTTCAACAGAATTGTTCCAAATACAATATTTGACAACTTTACTGAAGACTTCAACCATTTAAACAAAATTTGATTTATTTAGTTCGGGATTTCTACTTTAGTTTAACCAATAAGATTAGTTCTATTATTCATAAAAGTAGAATAATATCTATTTGAAGCCTTAGATATTATAGAACCTAAGTATGTGGAAAAATATTCACAATATAATTGAATCATTTCTATTTTTTTAGATGGTTGAGGACTTCAGCAAAGTTGTATAATATTCAATTTCGAACATTTTTATTAAAAATACCTTATACATACTGTGGATTTATTTTTCAATCCGAAATCGTTGTACTTTGGCAGTTTAAATTCAAAATTTATATTATTTTTTCACTTTTCCATATTGTAATCTTAATTGATCAACTCAATATTTTCTACATGCTTGTAAGTGCGTGCAAAATATAAGATTTTGTTCATAGCTAATAATGTATATAAATTAAAAATAATATAAGCACATTTTATGTTATAAACCCTTCGTACATGAATGGTCACCCAAATAACGCGTCCAACTATATCCTGTTTCTATGTAGTATTAATTTTATTCTACGAATAATAGAGTATCGGAATAGCCAAAGTTTGGCTGCACAAAAGTGCACCTAAAAACAGAAATCTTTGATGAAAATAGGGTAAATTTATATGAAAAATAGTTTTAGAAGCCAAAATATTGATTTTAGGTTATTAGTTCCTTCAACAAAAAGTTGTATTTTAGTGTTACCTGCAAGTTTGTAGAACATATTAAATTAATCAATTATGGTTTTTAGCATGGAAATATCGAAAAACTGATTTTTTGATCATATTTTCAAAAAACAACAATTTTGCCTCAAATTTGAGGTCTGATGTCTGTGGTATCTCAGAAGAAGTTATTCAAAACATAATATTCTACAACTTTGTCGAAGACATTGACCCTCTAAAAAAGTTTTTTGAAAAATTTTTTTTTGCTCGGGTACTCTGCTTTAGTTCAACAACAAAATATCCTACTTAAAAAGTTGCAGAATAATATTGTGAACATATCCTACGAAGAAATGCTGGCTCTAAAATGACATCTAAGGCCTCAAATAGGTTTTGTCCCACCTTTTTTAGATTGGTCCCACTGTGCGTCCTCGCCAAGTACTGGTTGGCCCTTTGAGTAGGATTTATGGACTATGCGAGTAGATTGCGATAAAACTGGGAGCTAAATGACTCACGCAACAGACATCGGTATCGGGAGAACTACCGACGAGGAATTGAGATGGCTCGCGAAAACAGGAACTAAATGGTTCACAGAAACGGGTGCCAAATGGCTAACGGAAGTTCACCACTGCGATTAGCCGGATATGTGTTCGGAGCTAAACCGCTCTAATGTATCATTTTGTCTTAAGACTGAATCAGCCTCCCCACGATATAACGCTTCGATGCAGTCTCGTGGAACAAAAGGAAGGAAGAAAAGTGAGGACTGTTAGTAGTGGTTAGGCACAAAGGTGAGTCCCACCTAGGGCCAATGCAGTTTTGAAGCTATTTAACCATACTATAAAACATACAGACATTTTCAGATATCGACGAACTGAATCTAGTGGTATATGACACTCGACACTCCGGGTGTAGCTTAAAAAGTCGAGTTTCAGCGTGATTGCACAGTCTTCCTTATATGAAAAACCTTTGACCGATTTCCATGCCTTGTGTGTACAGTCGGTCCTTGTGGCGCCATAACGGAACGAAAACTATTCAAGCAACCAAAAGTTAATACCTTAATGTACTCTTAAATGTTTACATTAAGTTCATAGAGAACTTTCAAGCTTTTATTGGGAATTTAGAAATTGCACTGTTCGGAAAATTATTTAAAACGAAAACTTTAGCATCCCTTTCCTATGTGAACTTTTGATTGATTCAGTAATGTTTGCTTGAATTTTTCTAGTAAAACAAATAGCTCAACCCCGCTATACGAAATCACCCTGCGGAAACGTCCACGAGAACAATCGAAAGAAAATGTAAAAAGAAAAAAAAATTGTTTTTATTAAAATAAATATTTATTTTTTGTTTGCCCCCCCCCCCCTTCAGAAAAAAAATTGTACTTGGACATAATTTTTAAAAAAGATTTGTAATGGCCTTACTAGATGGATTTTAATCATTCATACACCAACCGATTCAGAAACACCTAACTTAAATATTGGTAATAATTTAATATCTCCCCAATAAAAGTAGACTTTTGGAAATTGGTAAAATTAAAAAGTTCACAAAAAACGGGAAAAATACCATTCGTGAGGCAGATTTCTCAGACACAGCCGTCAAAAGAGGGCAGCTTAGTTGCTCAATGAAACACGAAAAGTCATAAATAGAAGCAACGCATGTCCGTTTAAATCAGTTGTTGCTCTTATCCCACACGAGCAACGTCGTCTCCGGGCGATGCAATAAGCGCAATCGATTTTCGGTAACGTTGGCATTTGCACACACTCGCACCTAAGTGACTAAACCATATACGGTTAGTTTATAAATAGAGGTGACGCGTACCCGTTTGAATCAGTTTTTGTTCTTATGTCGAACGGGTAAGATCATGGCTGCAGCGTCTGGGCACTACAATAAGCGGTAGACGCTATGCATTTTCGGCAGCGGTAGCCGTGTGCGGATTTGTCGGGTACCAGCATGGTGTCACAGAATGATTTGCAAAGTGGGTGGGCGGGGTGGTTTAGATTTAATTCAATACGGTGTGTGCTGCTTAAGAGTGTTGCGTTTGAAAAAAATATATTTATTTTTATGCATGCGTGTGCGTTGTAACTTGTTAATCCATGTTTACGGCGCTTTGTAGCTGCGTAGGGTAAAGAGCCAATTGGTTTTCATGTTTCATATTTCGGTTATATGTTTTTTATCAGTAAGGCATCTGACAACGTGCTTCTGTAGTTATTGCACTGTTCAGCAGCGTAGTATTTTACATAGGAGTACACTTAGGTTTTTTACGCGGATTTTGATTAACGCGTTTTTTTTAAATTTACGCGGTTTTCATTTACACGGCCTGTATTCCCTGCGTGAAAAATCTGAGTGTAATTGCATCGGAAACAATCACATTCCCAGCAGAACTTTTTGTTTTCTAATTTCAAACACTTTTGTTTCGTACTGCACACAACGGAAAATTTTAAAACAGAACTTACCGTCCCAGCAGCAGTTGAAGCGGGTGTTCTTTTTCGATTCAAATTCAAGCCATGTCTTAAGCGTTACTGGGCTTAAAATTGTTTTCCCAGTTTAACCAGTCAGAATATCTGTCCTACCCTATGTATTTAAAACACAGTTTTAATTGCGTTTTAACGTATACAACAAATACGGTTGGGTATACTAATTTAAATTTTAAAATAAATCTGTTTTCAATTATGAAACAAACCGCTGTACTGAAGATATAATTATGTCAGTCCTATTACCACATAAAACACCTATATAACATAAAACGCTGCAGAATTGGTTTAATAATACAAAGTTTACACTAAAGAGTTATACCACGTTTTAATAATTAGCAACAAGAAAAATGTCACCAAGGATGCAATAAAACCCGTTTTAACTGGTAGTGCGAACGTTGCATAACAATGTAATTTATCAAATAATTTCATTTTTCCACCACTAATCGATCAAGAAATACTTACACTTAAGATTGTTTACTTAAGTTCATTAGTACATTATTGAAAATTTAAATGGAAAATGAAATTTCATATTTTATGGAGAATCTGTTTATTTCCGTTGGCGGGCGTGGGTTTCCTCATCACAGCTCTCAATACGGAACTTTTCTTTTGAATATATTTTCTGGACAGACCAGCCTATTTTTACTAGATGGATCAGCCAAATAATGCCAATCACCTAGTGAGATACTTGATTAATTAATAGATTACCGTTAAAAGACCTTCAATAAATTAAGTTTTAATGGGGAGGGTATATAGCAAATTGTAACATATGAAAACAGGCGAGTGAACAAGAACGTGTGTCGATATGTGTGATAGATAAAAAAGCTATATTTTTAATGTCACCGTGGTCGTGTCCTGTACACAACCCTTTAATTTTTTTTTTCTCGCTGACTTTGTTATACTCTTTTTACTGTAACTTACGGTAGACAACTCTATTCTACTATTTTTTTAATTCGACGTGTTCACAAAAGAGATACATTTATATTGGTGAAGGCAGATTTAAAATCGATTATGTAACAGCTGAGATATGACCGGTCAAAGTAAGCGTTCCCATTTTTTTTACTCCCTTGGTATTCCGAGTGTTAAAGACATTTGGTATCAAAAATACAAATTCATTTTTAAAATTTTTTTGGATTGTCATTAGTGATCTAGACTGGCAAATCCAAATAATATTGCACTCATTTTAATAAGTTTTGCATAATTTTGATATCATACTATGGAAAATTACTGTGTGACCGCACTCTTCAACCCGTAACTCCGGAACCGGAATTCCGATCAACACAAAATCCAATAGCAGCTGATGGGAAAGTCCATATATCTCTGAGAAAAATGATTGACATTTTGGATGCATGCACACATACATACACAGGATAAGAGTTCAGGGGCTACACGACCCCCTTCACCCACCTGGATCTACTGCGAGTTGTAAGACAATGTTGCTCTGCTGAACCTCTATAAAAAGTCATATAAATCCGAAGCGATGCTTCTGCTATTTTTTTTCAAGGATTTAGCATAATGCACCCTAATCCAACTGGAGTGCTAACCGGCACATTATAGTCGATACCAGTAAGATCCTAATTACGACATACTGGCGGCAGAACACGGCTGCGAATAAGGATTTCATGGAAATTGTCTGACAAACGACAGGCACGACATTCTACTACCCTAGGATGGATTACACTTCCCCGAAACGGCTGCGTCCCCCGTTCCGTTAAAACCTCCAAGTACGTTTGAAACTCGGCACCTCGGCTGATGTAAATAGGCTCAGTTGAACGCCGATCCGGCTCTGAATGCCGGTGCCCCATAAACGACCGCGTCAACCCTCGCATGCAACCTCACAGCTTGCAAAGGTAACCATAGATCATATAGAGGCGACTACTTACTACGGGCGTAAATAGCGGCTTGGAGTTGGGACCCAAAATGCACGGAAGAAGTCAAAACAACCACACAAATTCTAAGGAAGCAAGTGTGGTGAACCCGTTCGCCAAAGAAGGAGTAGCGAGGTCACCGATCCAGAAAAAACGACCATGATTAGCATTAAATCTGCAATAACAGTAGCCGAATGCGAACAGATGCTGAGAGCTCTAAACACCGAAAAGAAAACGAAGACCACAGAGATAGCGAAAGCAAAAGCCTATGATACTCCGAAGGGTGACCGGTATTCCCATTCTGTGAAAAGAGCAAGGAAAACACTAGGATAGGAGGAGGAATCGAAGGTCGGTAAAAGACAACAAAACAACAGACAGATAGAGAGTAGATGGCGAATCCCAAAACCATAGAAGAGAAGAGGAAAAAACAATGAAAAAGATGAAAGGAAGAAAAAGAAGAAAGAAGACCTTTGATCACGCTAGGAGAGGTATAGGAGAGATGTTTTAGTCGCCAAAGCAAACGGTGGCGTGACGTACGCTGCGATCCTCGAAGGGTGAGAGAGTATCCCAAGCTGAAGAAGCTGGGGGAGAACGTAATAAGAGCCAAGCGCACTCAGAAAGGCGAGAAGCTGTTTGAGCTGAAAAAGATCCATTATCAAGCGCTCAACCAATCGGGAACTCGTGACAGAAGCAATGCAAAGAGAAGCTTTAGTTGAACAAGCGGTGGTTGAGTGCAGGAAGCTGGACAAGATCACAACGGAAGACGATTTGAGGAGCGCGCTAATAGAGCAACGGAAACACACTTTGTGCTTTAATCGAGCGACTGGTCAAACATGATGTCCCGCCCGAGATTTCTCCTCGAGGGAAAATATAGCATAGCGGCTTATGTCGACCGGTAAGATCAAAATCGGATGGTCGGTGTGCTCGTTACAAATGATCTCTAGAGCCACTAAACAAACGGCAAGGTGTTTCAGATGTCTGGATTACGACAATCAGACAAGAAACTGTAGAGAGCCGGAAAGATCTGATCTGTGCAGAAAACTCAAAGCAACCGAAGTGTTGTTTTACACGAATGAGAGCGGAAATGGTCACATGACGGGAGTCCTCTTATGCCCAGAGTACAAAAAAGTGAAGGCAAGCCAACGATGATGGCGATAACCTAATCTCAATAATTGGCAATGTTGCAGCAACTTTTGTGACAATCAACAACAGAAACAAAGTGCGATGTTGCAATTATTGCAGAGCCGTATCGTGTTCCTCCTGATAACGGTAACTGGGTGGATGGTGCAGAGATGCGGCAATTCAAGTGATGGGCGGTTTCTCTGTCCAAGAGGTGGTGGATAGCACACATGAAGGCTTCGTGATTGCCAGGATCAACGGTGTATTCGTATGTAGCTGTTATACTCTCCCACGATGGACACTAGAGCAGTGCAATCGGATGCTGGACAAACTTACCGACTCGTTAGTCGAACGAACGCCGGTTGGTATAGGAAGAGATTTTAACGCTTGGGTCGTAGAGTAGGGTATCAGGTCAATGCTAGAGGTTACAGCCTGTTAGAAGCCCTGGCAAAGTTGGATGTAAAGCTATGCAACGACGGTTCCGCCAGCACACGTCGCTGGTGGATAACATGAATTGGGGAGTTAGTGAGCAATACACACATAGTCACCAGGCGACCCACTACACCATTAGTCGGCGGAATTGCATTGTAACGCCGAGAGTGAGGACTGACGAGCGGAAGTGTGAAATAAAGGACTTCGATGAGCACCTGTTTGTGGAAACACTTATTGCTAACAGCGTCGCTCCAAGTCCGAATGCCGATGAGCTGTCGGAAACGTTAGCGAGAGCGTGTGTCGTATCAAAGCCGAGGTAAATGGATCCTAGGAATTGCTCACGTCCGGCGTATTGGTGGAACGAAATGCTCAGCATCCTAAATACTGACTATTGCAGAGTCCCTAATTTCCCCAGGTTTCAATCCCGGTAATATTTAATCATCGTTTGCCAATCTCTTGGATGCTCGATTCCATGAGTTAAGTTGCATCATAAAGAATTAGCCTTAAGCTAAGTAAGTTTCATTAACGCTGCGCCTTGTATACGCGAAGGCAATGTTTAATAACAACAAAATTGTTTGCTTACGCCGCGACCCTACTGTAGCAGGGGCATGGCATCACCTTATGGAGCAGTCCATTGTTTTTAATTGAATCGGCCAGCGACCGACAGTTCTAGAGAGAGCTTTAGAAATGCTTTCAAAAAACTTCGTGCATTTCTCTCAGAGATGCGCGAAAGTGATCTAAACCCGCGTTGTTAAAAAGTCTTTTAAACCCGAGTTAAGTCAGTCGTATAAGTCAGTCGTATTAAGTCAATTAGGGTCCGCACGGATAGCAGGCGTGCGCGTGTCGGATAAGTCAGTCGGATAAGTGAGTCGTGAAAAGTTAGTTAGTGACCGCACGGATAGCAGACGTGCGCGTGTCGGATAAGTCAGTCGGATAAGTGAGTCGTGAAAAGTCAGTTAGTGACCGCACGGATAGCAGGCGTGCGCGTGTCGGATAAGTCAGTCGGATAAGTGAGTCACAAGAAGTCAGTTGTTTGTGATAGCCCTCGCCCGGCCGCGTCCGGGGTGGTGATTCGTTTAAGTTTTTCGTTTGAGTCAGTCGGTAGTTAGTTCTCGCCCGGCCGCGGCAGATATTCCCGTTAGTGTTTCTTAATAAATAGTTGAATGAGATCAAGTCTTTATGCGGTTTTATTTTACAAATCGAGTCGGGAGTTTTTTTCAAATACAAAACCAGTGGTCCCCGCGACCTACGCTACATTCTGGTGACAGCGGATTTAAAGCCGCAAAAGTGAAAGGCTAGGAAACGCCAAAAACGATTGGAGTAGGCAGTGAGTGAAAGTTGTGGATTTGGACATATCTTAGATTAGGCCATGAAATTCCTCGACCTTTAAACCATGTGGCTCCCGACGTTCGTCTGAAAGTTTTTAATCTACTGTTGCATCGAAGATCCTCTCCGATTTTACGCCCGAAATTTACATCCAATTTTACATTTTACATATTTAAAACGGGTTACACAAAGCATTTTCTGTTCGTGCGACTTGAATTTTCGGTCATTCATTTAGTGTGCAGGCATTCCAGCTCGTTTTATATAATACAGCGGACAATATTCAAAATTACTCTGACCAGTGCAAATCAGAATAATCGTGTGATGCCCAAGCTATGT
>NC_080671.1:273873671-273921171 GCF_030247195.1 Topomyia yanbarensis
ACAAGGTGTGGACTATTGGGGAATTTTTCACTTTCCATCGGTGGAAAAGCCCTTTTTCTAGATGGCTCGAGTATGTAGCCTCTGATGATTTCACAGTTCGGTCATTACCCCGTAACTGATTACTTTCGCTTTCGCCTTCAGCTAAGCTAATTATACCCAAAGTAGTTATTTTACCTCAACGGGCTTTTATCAATGCCATTGACATGTTGAACTTCCGTAATATTTTCTGATCCGCATTGTGGGATCACACTATTTATCCATCTTTCTTCGTTGTGTTCTTGTTCACCCTCAGAATTTTTTTCCCGTACATGTAACATAATTATTGTCGTTCTCCTCTTCTAAGTCAACAATATTTTTCGTTTTACTACTTTTCTCATCATCATGAGTTTCAACATTACTATTCGTGATCGCTTGCTCTGTTTGGCACGCTTCCTCAACTATAATTGTACTTCCATGCGTTATCATTGTGGGCGTTTTATTATCCCTTACTTCCA
This sequence comes from Topomyia yanbarensis, assembly GCF_030247195.1. Lineage (NCBI taxonomy): Eukaryota > Metazoa > Arthropoda > Insecta > Diptera > Culicidae > Topomyia > Topomyia yanbarensis. The sequence goes on from NC_080671.1 coordinate 273,874,166, forward strand.
TTTGACCTTCCTTATCTGTCAAATTTATTTCTTCTAATTCGTCATTATGCACTTTCTCCAAATCTGTGGTAGTGCAAACTTTTTCTTGCTGATGCAATAACTCATTTTCATCCGGTAACATCGGAACTGGATTATTACCGTTTTCCGACATGGTGAAAGACCGTTCGAGGTCGTAATATTTTCTATCATGATGTATTAAATTATTATTTGCGCTTTCTTTATTGTTTATAACGCAATTCACACTTACTTCGTTACTTTGGTCTCCATAATGACCCACTTGTTCGTAGTTAACATATGGTTCTTGTTTGTTAGTGTCAATATTCTGATCATAATCGGACCAGTTCGTTCTCGCATGCATTTGCGGTGAATGATCATATTCAATTTCTTGCGTAATATTTTTCCGGAAGATTTTCTTTCAAGTTTTCGAAGTCTCCCAATATCGAATTGCTACAATTGCTAATGTTTTCCTCATTCTGGAAAATTTCGAAATTTTTGTCATTGTAATTTATTGCGCTGAGGTCATCTTCAACGTCTTGGTTAATCGGACCATTTGAGTTGACATACCGGTCGTTATTATTGTTATAAAAAATCCCGCTGACAAGACTGTTCAGCGTAGCAATCATATTCATTGAAGCTGGTGCAATAGTTTTCCGGTTGTTGCTTATTAGCCCAACGCCACGACTGCAACCGTTTTTCAATATTTTTAAGATGGTACATACGAACACTATCCTCTTCTAAAAGTTCTACCAGCTCTTTAAACGAAGCTGTTCGGTAGCCTCTCGCTGAATTCTTGAGGTTTACATCTTTCAGACCAGCTATAAAATGAATTCTCAAATTTTTTCTCTGCATAAGGGTCCGGTTGCTGGCCCTGTTGGTTGTAAAATTCATCAATTTGATCCATGATAAAGAGTGCTCTAACGGCATACTCCTTAAAAGATTCATTAAAACTTTGCTCTAAATCTTCAATTTGCAGTGCGATTGCTTCTGCAGATATTTACCAAATTGCTCTTTTAAATTTCGAGCCATTTCATTCCAGGTCTCGGCTTTTATTCGTTTTATAAATTTAGCCGCCTCACCTTTCATTTTTATCAACACTACATTCAAAAGGTACTTCTGGCTTTCTCCTTCTGGAATTTTGTCGGCAAAAAGCTGTATTTGCCCTAAAAATGGCACCAACTCATAGGCTGAGCCGTAAAATTCTGGGTTGCATTGTACTGCCTCCAGCATAGGAAATCGGTAAGCATTTCTGCCACCGTTACCATTCCTTCCAATATTCATAGTGGCAAATTCGAATTTTAATTCCACTCATATAACTTTGATGGGCTTATGTTTCCAAAAAAAAAATTAAAAAGAATTTCATCATTGCTGCACGTGATTCATAAAGTAATAAGTCACTTTGCGCAAAGCAATGGGTGACATAATATAGTCTTGACCGTGGTCAAGACAGCACATAACAGTGTTTTACCCAAAGGTAAACACCGTATTCCAATGGCCTGCATGGTTTTAAGTTATTATTTTCGCGGTCAAGTTATTGAAACCTGACCTTCCATTTTCGACGCTTGCATTTGCTCTGTGTACGGGCGACATCATCTTCATCTCCAAAGATCAAAGTTTTTTCTTAAGAGAACTTATTGATTAAAGTCCATGAGGTTACTAACAAACTTGCCGGCTGTGCTAAAAAGTGATAGCTGTTTAAAATTCGATGGTTCGAATTAGAGGACAGATCTCAGCGCTCAACAAGATGGGAAACATCAAATGTCAGCGCTCAATCAAGATGAGAGATATGAAAAGTAATAGTTTGTAACTTTTCTTCAGGCAATAATTTTTTTTTTTTTGCTGAACTAAACTTTTTGAGTCATTAATATGAACATGACAGATCAAAGGACTCTAAGGGGGTGAATAACTAAAATGCCGAGTAAAATGTTGCAAATAAAGTGGAAACGGTTCACTTACCTGAACTGCATCCTTTTTCGTCTGTTATTTTTTTGTGTTATTCACTTTTGTAATTGGTTTTGGACTCCAGACATAAATGCGATCTGCAAACTCAGTTTTCAAACTCGTAGCAAGCGCATATGTATTTGTAGAGATCGTTGACGCACTCCGTCGAAGTTTTGTGAACAAAGAAACTTGCACTGAATCGATCAGATATGCTGAGTGTTTGCCTTTTTCCACATTTAAACTATCGCATTTTTCGTGGTTTGTTAATTTTTTTTCAGTTTTCACCATAAAATTCCGCAGACAGGTGGAGAATTTTTTTCTTCACATTCAATATTAACACAATCAGAAATCGCCGAATTTCTGCTTTTCACGAATCTAGTCGAGGTGACTACACTTATGGTTAAGGTTTCCTCGCGACGGGACTTATTTCAGGCATTAAAACTGGTTACCACCAACAAGCAAACTTTCTAAGTTAACAGCGGACAGTTCGTTAGCAAAAGAAAGGGATGTGCTGATAGCACATTTAGCTCCTCCCCCATGCCGTAATACTTTTATACCCAGGCAGCAATTTTAGTTCCTGCAACTAAAAATTTATATTTTTATGTTGCCAAATGCTTGCGAAGTAATTGCCGCAACAGAAATTGCTACTTGGGTATAGCTCCGTTGGGTAAAAAGGCAGACGAAGACTCGCCTGCTTTTACTAAAATATAAGATTTGTTTATTATATAAAAAATAGACAATTTAGGCGCCTACAGTAAAGTTTATTTGAAACATAAATGATTTAGCAGACCTTTCAGAATAAATAAACAATCTACGAAAATAGTCACCCTGTTAATCAAAGTTCATAGAGCAACATTTTTACATTTTCTTAGTATTGTAATTTTCTAAATAATCTGCAATGTTCTGGAAAAATGCAATCTGCTGCAAAATTTTCTAGAATAAAAAAGAAATAGGAAATTTGTTGCAAAGATTTATTTTTTGCATTTTTTTATTTTTAATATTAAAACCAAACACTCATGAGTGTATGTTCATTTCAAAGTGATACTACACTTATTAATTCTTACAAACTCATGTGACTTCAAGAAGCATCGCTCCTGAAACCCAATGAAATCTAAAGCTTCTTTTTTGTAGTTTTATCAGTGAGAGAACCGAAAGCCCGCTCGATCATTTGTATTTCAAATTACAAGTTCATTGAAATTAAAGAACTGTAACTAGCCGGGCCTCTGAGACCCGTTGTATTTTGGAAGGTTATAGTTTGAAACGATTTCGATTTGAATCGAGAAAAATAAGATGGCTTGAAATTTGAACAAGTATAAGTCGAGGGGTCTGGTAGTTCAAACCCGTATGTCAACCATTAGCATCACGAAAAGAAGGTCAGCAAAACGAGTTTCGCGAAGGTTTCAATTTTTTTTGGTAAAACTATAATCAGGATGCTGTAATTTACTCGCATAAGAAATATCAGAAAGCAAATACACATATTTATTCATTTGTTTTCGTGAATTCGTTGGTCGATATTTCGAGATTGTGGATAAAACGAATTTCTCTTGGTTCTACTTTGCCGATAAGATGAGATTCGAGTGTATACGCAATATTTTTTGTCAAACTTTTTTCTTAATAGTAGTGCTAAAACCACAGGAAACAGTTTAGGGCTGTTGGCATCGCTTTCCCTGGACTGCGTTTTCCCAAAACCGTCGTGCCGCTGTAGCGGCGTTACTTGCTTTTTGTGACGCGGATTTTCTCGGAAAATATAGGAGCTAAAACATTGTTTCTTGAACCAAAATGTTTGTAAGTTAATGCTAAAATAAACGCATGATTTTTCGATTTTCAACAATTAATTACTTTTCTATAGGTCAAACACTAGACGCAATATTAACCTTGACAGAAATGTGGTTTGCACTTGGTCAAAAAGGTATGAATCGCAATTTTCAAAAAAAAAATGTCGGAATAAAACAATTACGACTTTCTCTTCTCACTGATGGCATCAGCGTAGAGTTTCAAATAATAAAGAAAACGAATTTTGAAAAATTTGCGGTTATACGGCTTTGAATATCCATCCTTCATACAAATCACCTGTATAAATATTTACATGGTGTTTTTGGCAAAATTTTATAATTTGAACTGAACTGTTATAAACTGGCGGAAAAAAACTTTTTGATGTTGAGTAAAAAAAGGATTTCTCGAAATAGAAGTACTTATGAAAATTGTTTGCCAAGAAATACGAAGAAAGTTCCCCGAAGGTAATACATATCTAAAACTAAATAATTTTGCAGAAGTTTTGTTGTCTTCCGTAATTTAGTGTGAAACTGATGTGTAGTATCAGCATTTTGTTACATTCTTAGTATATCACCATTATTTTCAATCATATTTATATAATGTACATAAGTTCATTGTATTTATTTTCAATATATTTATTGCACTTTTTACATTTCTTATAAAAGAAATGTATAGAATTCGCTCAAACTTTCAAGATTTTTTCCGAGGCCCGGAGGGCCGAGTCTTATATACCAATCGACTTAGCTCGACGATTTGGGACAATGTCTGTGTGTGTGTGTCTGTGTGTGTGTATGTAACGGACAAATTCTCATTCGTGTTTCTCAGCAATGCATTGCAATGGCTGAACCGATCTTATCCAAACCAATTTTAAATGAAAGAACTAAAAAACAGTATGAACGCTATTAATTTGTTTTTGATTCTGATGTTTAGTTTCCAAGATATGAATGTTTGAATGCGTAAAAATGGCGTTTTTGCAGTTTTTTGAAATTATCTGCCGAAATCGACAATATAGATTAACAATTTATATGTTTTTGGACAGCTTTAACGAATACCTTTCGAACAAGCTATAGATTGTAGAAATCGGACTATTATCAAAAGAGATATTTAACATTAAATGCGGACGAAAGATTTTTATCATTTCCCATAGCCAGAAATATGACCAAAAACATATAATCTATTATTAACGCCAAAACGGCTTATTTTAGGTCAATAGTATCTTCGGAGAATTTAATGGAGGTAATATGGCCTTTCTTCTGGGATTGTGCTTTTGGTGATTAATCCCCCTATGAGTGAGATATTTTCACAAATTTTCTTGGAAGTGATTATATCGAAATGATGTCTTCAGCAAATTTGTAGCTCTTACTTTTGCGAATAACTTTACTAAAGACTTTAAATATCTATTATGAATACTTTAAAAGTTATGGCTTGTTGTTTGTTGATTACTCTTTGTCGCCCATTTATTGTTCAATATAGTAATAATCCATTGAAATAAGCTAAACATTATTTCGATAAAACGACTTTTGTATTTCATTTTACTATCTACAACCGCTACAAATAATCACCGAACACTTCCAAGTTGTCTGGAAGGAACTTGATACCTTATCAGTACAAAAATGTTCATTTGTGCGAACCTTCTTACTGCAATTTTTCTAGCTTATAACCATCGGATCGATCTGAAACATATCGGAAAATGAAAAGCGAAAAAAATAACTCCAAGCAACGGCGTAGCCAAGAGAAGGTTTTGGGGTTTAACACCGTACAACACCCCCCCCCCCCCCCCCACAACACCCAAAAAAAATATTGGATTGAAGTTGAAAATTTATTGATGCAGACTGATTTAATTCAATATTACAATAACAATTATCTGATCCGTGGATTGATAACCTGTTGTTGTTAACATCATTAGGACTTTTGATAAATTGTCGGAATGGGGTCCTGATATGTAACTGATCTATTGGTTTTGATTTCACAGTTGTCTAATTGCATCAATATCAAATTCCTGCCTGAAAACATTCCAATAGAAAATTCCAGAGTTCTGTAATCAATCATAATCCTCAGATTTATATTCAAATTGATCTCGTTTTTGTAGAAATGTATTGTAATAAGGTTCTTTATTTAATAGGAAGCGAAGTTAAAATTGGTTTAATGTCTATGAAACATAGAACTGCTCACCAAAAAAATGCAAAACTTTCAACATTTGCCAAAAATGTTTTTGTCTTTCTCATTCACTCTAAAATTCGTCAATCTAATCCCGACCCGGAGGACCGAGTGTCATATGCCAATCGACTGAGTTTGTCGAGATCGGAAAATGTCTGTGTGTGTATGTATGTGTGTATGTGGAAAAAAATGTGACCTCAGTTTCTCAGAGATGGCAGGACCAATTTACACAAAGTTAGTCTCAAATGAAAGGTACAACCTTCCCATCGGCTGTTATTGAATTTTTTATTGATTGGACTTCCGGTTCCGGAGTTACGAGTTGAAGAGTGCAATCACACAGCAAATTCTCATATAAACTGAAATAAAAAATTTTCATCATCAAATTTGTATTTTTGATGCCAAATGACTTTAAAATGCATGAAACATTGAGATGTTTGACAAAAATTGACTTCTTTGGACTTTGGTACATTTTTGCCTTTCTCATATAGAAAGGTTATGCAATCACTCTAAAAATCGTCAATCATACCGGCCCGGAGGGAGTATGCAGTGAGGGGTTGCTACTTTAAAATTAAAACTAATTTAAAATTTCTTAACAAGTTGAAAATTTTCGGCTGCACCTGGACCTCTCGGATCTTTCTCCATGATCCGCCGCTGGTTTCAAGCGATGTTTCAGTATCACATAGTATCTCAAGATCGTGGCTGTCGATCCATTGTATGTATGTGCAAATCGTACTGAACATGTAATATTCATTCCCACCATTGTATTGAACATAACCAGCCATGGAATCGTAGTCTGGACAAATGAGACAAGCACAATTGCACCACTAGATGGATTAAAACAGGTTTTTATTTTGGGAATGCGTCGAGTTGAGACGAAAACGTAATATGATTAATAACGAGGATAACACTTTCCGAATGTAGAGAGAAATTTATGAAAAATGACGATTTCCATTCGACTCTAGCAGGTTCTGATCGATTTTGATGAGCATTTGATTTTTGTTGTATGACCAATTGTATGTATAGGTCAAATGTTTAAAAACAGTAATTTAAGGTCAAGATAACATCATTTTGAAACCGCCAATTTCGGAGGTTTAGTATCTTCGATGAGTTTTACAAACGTTAAACAGCGCATCATTTGATAAAACAATTTTGACGGTATATTGTCCAAGAAGTATTTATGGTGAATTTTCTCAGGTTAATATTCAGGACTACAATAAAGTCGCAACAAATTCGCTAAAGACACGAACCTTGTTACTGTTTTCTGGAAAATAATTCTGCATAATTTTAAAACTTCAAAAATTATGGTTTCGGAATTATGCCGTTTAGACAGTAAGATCGATTTTCACCAAACCCCCGCCAAACCGAATTTCTGGCTACGCCGCTGACTTCAAGTAAGTAGAAACAAAGTCGTTCTACACTCGTTCACAAGAAACTTCTTCGAATGCTGAATATCTATTATAATACATTGACACCCCAATTGTATCAGCCAAATATGTATTGCCAAATATGATTTTTTTATTGCATCGAACTACAACAATTTTTAGGTAGCTTTCAAGAGGTTATTTTATAGACTTCTTCCAAAATTTGGCGAACCTATTCCAATTCGTATACCAATTAATTGGTATACTTAAGGGTTTATATGTTGCAGATACAGAAAATACTGAAATTTTCAGCTTTTGTCCTACACAATATTACGAAAGCTTATTAAACAATTTTTCCTAATAAGTTTGTGAAAATTATAAACTATTTGAAATTTTTTAATAGTTTAATTTTTTATTTAACCGTGATTTTTTAATAAAGAGTTACCATCGCTTCACAACGTAGTCTATTTTTCATGGCTTGCGGTGAGTACGATCTCTCGAATTGCTGAACTGAAAATTATGGAATGGAAAATAATTTTTAGTGTTCTTTACAGATTTAACTCGCCGCGCAGATAGCTCTGAATTAGACCCGCTGGTGCCCTAAGACGATTTCGCTAGATTTTCGGAGCACTGTGCACCCAGTGCATTAACGCATGTGACGGAAGGCTATCGAAAAGTTTCGTGAAAATGAAAATTCCAGTAATGATGATGATTTCCCCAAACGGTTCGTTTTCGAGAGGTTTTTATTTGTTCTTTGACATTAGGATTAGCGGTAATAATTCAAATCAAGGATACTACTGGGAAGTCACCTTTAGAAATAGTCGATGTCGAAGTAAAATTTGGAACTATGCACGCAGGCACTTCAGAGATAACGTGATATCAGGAGCTGCGATTTCATTTCAACGCTTTTTTGTGAAAAGGGCGATATTCACAAATGTAAACATAAGGCTTTTTTCATACATCCGAATGATAAATAAATAACCCCTTTAGGAAAATTCAGTTTTCCCACCACAATTTGGATATTTTATTAACAGAGCATTAACAATAATTCGTTGGAATGTCTATTTTATGGGACATTTTTTCGCTTTCCCATTGATTTGGTTTGAGATTTCTGGCACTGATGTTGTCCTATGCTGATTTGAGCGATTCTCTGAGTCCTGCCACTATCCCATGTAGTATGTGTTATCAAAAACATCAAGAAACATCAAGTTCTAAATGTTCTCAAACGATATAATATCCGAAGAGAGTGATAAGAGTTATAAGAAATGTCTCATCACACTGTTAGGTGGATTAAAAGCGTTTTTCATTCTATACTTTTCATTTATATTCACAGATTAAAGATAAAAAACGATTTTTGAATACGACTTTTCTAATTTAGAGAATAGAATCAGTTTTAAAAAAACTGTGACAGGTTCACACGACACGTCTGAACCACTAGCTAACTTGTGCCGTGTTAGCTTAGAACATGTTATAAGAATATCTATGCACAAAATGTTTTAAGAAAGCTCAGACTACACATTGGGAATATGTTATAGGAAACCATGTATCTGCAATTATAGAATAAAAGATGATAATAAACGTCGGATGACTGAAGACTGAAGGATGATATTCATATTCCTTATCAATTCAGTTGCAAAATTTATTTTCATTAACAGATTATTTGTAGCAAAGCAGAAGTAGCATTTCTAATAAAACACTGTTTAAATGCATTTTATTAGGAGATAAAATTTCCATCATGCATTTCTAATTCATTTTTCATTTGTTTTATAACCTTCCGGCACCAGTTGTGCTAGTATCCCGAGTGCACCACGTTCAGAAACTCTAGCGAAATTATCTTTGAGAAACGGCGGCTGCTCGTTTGGTATATCACTAATGCGACTTCCGCGGGGGCTAAAAGAAAACCTGCATAAATTTGTAGTATTTTCTGTTGAAAATCAAATTATCCGAAATACATATAACATATAATTCTAGCATGATCAATGTCAACTGATCTGATTAGCGGGAAATGACTTCGAATAATTAAAAAAATCAACAGGAGCACGCGGGATTTCATTTCGTTTGCACATCAATCAAGCACGGGTAAAATAACGGCAACGGTGTAAAATTTTAATCCGCCGCGGCACAAGCTTGATTTTTCTAAATATGATTTGATGTGTATTACCTTCAGGGAACTTTCTTCGTATTTCTTAGTTATTGTATCGATGTTTGTGAATTCAAGGTTTAGGAGTTTAAACATCAGATATCATTTTTTTGCTATTCGGGGTAAACCTGCGAAATGTTCTACGAAATTCTAAATTAATCTCTTTTAAACAAACATGTTCTAAGTAATATTTTTCTTTCAGAATTCTTTTTGTCTATAGGTTTGCCATTTCCCCAAAAATATGTAAAAAATCTCGGCCCGGAGGGCAGCGTGTCATATTCCATTCGACTCAGTTCATCAAGATCGGAAACTGTCTGTGTGTATGTATGTATGAATGTATGTGTGCGTGCGTATGTCAGGAGACTTGAGGATAACGGCCCAATATCGAGAACCTAGAGTTTTGAAATTCAGACGGTCATGATTAAAATTACTCGGATTGTTCGGCCACGACGATGATGATGATTAACATGAATTGTGCAATATTTTGTTACATCCATGAAAACCATTATCTTGATCTAATAAATCAGGCGTTACGAATTAAAAGTGAAATTATTACAGATTTCCAGGTAGCTTAGTCTTGAACAGCCACCTTAAACATCTTTTCAAATACTCCGGTGATTCGGTCAAAACATAAGATATTTCCTGCACTACCTTTATTTTTTCAGTTTGAGGACAAAATATGTAGTTATTCAGTGAATCAGTGTATTTGAATTGTCTTTTCAATAATTTCGTTTCAGTTATTCAACCTAGCGAATTCCTTGATCTATTGAACATGTCAAGGTGCTCTCAGTTTGACCAAGGGTCTACTATACTTCTGTATCAATCAAAAAACCTTCTGTTTTATTCACTCCAACCTACAGACTAGTGGATCAAAAAACATACGTTGAGCACCAAGACGTATAGGGTTGCCAAGCCATGAAAAGTATTTTCTGGCTCTAGATGACATCTTCAGCAAAGTTTAATAAAACTGGATTACGCATCCAAACATGTTGACATCTTAGTTTTCATAAGTACTCCTATTTCGAGAAATCCTTTTTTACTCAACATCAAAAAGTTTTTTCCGTCATTGCATAACAGTTCAGTTCAAATTATAAAATTTTGCCAAAAACACCATGTAAATATTTATACAGGTGATTTGTATGAAGGATGGATATTCAAAGCCGTATAACCGCAAATTTTTCAAAATTCTTTTTCTTTATTATTAATTGTTTATTGTTCCATTATTGGTGCGAGGCACCACACAGACTATTCCTTAACCTAAAATTGTTACAGTAGCAATACATACATTAAATTCGTGTCGCGACGTTCAAGTTGATCGGTAGTGTTGTGACGAGCTCCAATAAAGAACCTTGTGACCAGTGAATCTAACCAAACTATAATCGCAACCTTACACGAAGTTAAGTACAACACCTCTTTACAGAAACTCAAGAACAGATAATAAAACAGTGCTGATAAGCCACACAATGTGTGATGAAAGCGGGGGAGATCTATCTATAGATCTTGTAGATAATCAAAACGTGCAAATGACAGATTTGACGTCCATTGTTCCCAATCCAGATCACGTGCTTCCTCTTCCCAATGATATAACCCCAAAATCCAGTGAATCATCATTGCAATCTAACAATGGCGAAAACGGTCAATTAGGAAAATCAAACCCCGTGAGAATTAAAGTGTACCCAGAATCTTCCGAAGGGCCATATCTCATTTTTTTCAAAACTAAAAGCAAAGCTCTTAACGTAATACAAATCTCCAAAGATCTACATAGACGCTATCCTTCTGTTTGCGAAATCAGGAAAATATCACATGGCAGACTTCGGGTTATGGTTGGCCTACGTAAGCATGCGAATGCAATTGTTGCTGATGCTATGTTTAATTTAGAATATTTCGTGTATATACCAAGTGAAAAAGTGGAAATCGATGGCGTCATTTCAGGCCCAGACCTTGAGATGGCTGATCTTATAACGCTCGGCAGTGGACGATGGCGAAATCGACTATTAAAATCTGTTCGTGTAATTGACAGCCGAAGGTTACACGATGTTTCGCTACAAACAGGGAAGAAGACGTACAAAGAATCAGCTTTGGTGCGAATTACGTTCGAAGGGGACTTATTGCCTGATTATTTAGAAATTGAACATGTCCTAATACCAGTGAGACTGTATGTACCGAAGGTGATGTATTGTGAGAACTGCAAGCAGTACAACCACACAGAAAAGTACTGTTCGAATAAACATAGGTGTGGTAAGTGCGGTAACGGCCATCTTGATTCAGATTGTAGTGTTACAGAGAATAAATGCATCCATTGTGATGTTCAACACGCCGAAATTAACGAGTGCCCTTCTTATGCCTTGGCTAAGCGGCAAAGAAGGAAATCTATTAAAGTTTCATCCCGGCATTCATTTGCAGCAATGCTCAAATCTTCTATGGAAACAAGCAATCAGTTTGAGTTACTATCTGAAGTTGCAGATCTACCCGATGATCCTGCAAACGATAGATCCCAGTTAATCTCCCACTCACCCTTAAGGAAACGAAAACGAGTGAGCCACCCAAAGCCCACTAAACCAAATTTGACGAAAACAAACCCAATGCCCGGCTGTTCGTATACTACGAATAAGCAGGTTTCGAAGAATCCCCCTCCAGGACATTCTCCAAACAAGTATGACTCTATGTTTCCTAACCTACCAAAACCCGTCCCGCACTCAGAAAGCCACAGCAAAAGTACAACCCTTCCAGAAAGCAAATTCACTTTAACAAAAATCATCGATAGTCTATGCGATACTTTCAATTTTTCAGTATCCGCTAGAGAAATGATTCGCTCGCTTTTGCCGTTAATCAGAATTTTATGCAAAAAAATATGTGAACATTTGCCCCTCATTGAATGTTTGATCTCCTTCGATAACTAAAATGAATAATACAAAACTACGAATATTACAATGGAACTGCAGGAGTATTACTCCTAAAAAAGAATCGCTCGTGGTAATGATAAGCGAATTTGAAATTGACATTGTGTGCCTAGCTGAAACGTGGCTTACAAGCGACGTAGATTTTATTGTTCCTGGTTTTAATATAATTAGATTAGATAGAGAAGTAAAAAATTTCTGGCGATCCAAAATCGAATCGTTCGATAAGGATACTCCCTTACCATATCTTTGGAAAACTGCCAAAACCCTGAGAGGTGGACCAATTCCCAATAACGACAAAAAATATTCAGAAGACTGGATATACGAATTTTCCAAAAAAGTTTGTCCCGACGCTGCACACAGGCCTTTCTCTGCGAATTACGAAATGCACGAGTTCCCAGAGCTATCAACACCATTTTCTATGACAGAGTTTTCTACTGCACTCTTATCTAGCAATAATACCGCATCTGGACTTGATCGTATCAAATTTAAAGTTCTAAAAAATTTACCGATATGTGCAAAAGAATTGCTTCTAGATATATACAACCGACTATTAAGAGAAAATACTGTACCTGATCAATGGCGCTCTATCAAGGTTGTCCCCATCTTGAAAACCGATAAAGATCCTTGTTTATTTATTTATTTATTTATTTCGTCAATCGATGTAGACTACAGATTTCCTTAATTACTAATGTGTATATTTCGTGAATTTAGTATAAATGAAGCAATTTTGGCTTTTACTGAATCATCCTCTTACGCGTTAGAATTTCTTTTGTGTATAAAATATTGCTTTAGTTTCAGTTTAGACATTGTAAAATCAATTGAGTCGCAATAGTGATTATAAATAGACATCATTCGATTTATGGGGCTATATTTTGCATAGTTTGTGCGAAAAGGAGTTATTGAAAATATACTTCGATTTCGTAGCTGTCGTGTAGGTGCATAAAAGTTCAATTTGGATAAAATTTCAGCTGAATCGATACGATGCGAAACGATATTATTAATGAATGAGAGCATTGCAAATTCGCGACGCTCCTTTAATGTTTGAATATTGATAAGCAAGCAGCGTGCTTCATAAGATGGCAGAGGGAATGCTGTCCATCCTAATGTACGAAGGGCAAATAATAAAAACTGTTTTTGTACCGATTCTATTCGTTCTTCATGTCTGCTTGAAAAAGGACACCAAATAATACTGCAATATTCCAATATCGACCTAACATATGCAATATATAATATTTTTATTGTATAAGGATCTTCAAAATGATAGCTAAAGCGTTTTATAAAACTGAGCATGTTGTTAGCTTTGTGTATAATTGTGTTATAATGATCAATAAAATTTAACTTTGAATCTAATATAACACCTAAATCCCTAATTCTTTCACATTTTACTACAGTCTGATTTCCTAAGGTAATCTCAACATTCGGTGTTTATCGTTTTCTACTAAAGGTTATTGAATTACACTTTTTCACGTTCAGTTGTAAGAGGCTTTTTTGACACCACATGTGGAAAATTTGTATTTCGTTTTGAAATGTATTAATATCCTCGGCATTTCTTATCTCCAAATAAAGTTTCATATCGTCCGCATAAATTAGTATTTTCAGTTTTTTGAGAATGAAAGAGATATCGTTCACGTATAAAATAAACAATAGAGGGCCTAAATGAGAGCCTTGTGGAACTCCTGAGGTGACTTTAATTGGATTAGATTGCTTTCCTTTAAATTTAATTATTTGCTGACGTTCGGAGAGATATGATTCTAGCCATGTAAGTAGCCCAGGCTCAATGCCGATCTTTGTCAATTTATAAAGTAACATTGGGATGTCAATGCGATCAAATGCTTTACTAAAGTCTGTATAAAGTGCCTCCACGTAGTTTCCATTATTCATTGCAATCAGTGTATAATTAATAAATTCTAGTAAGTTTGTTGAGGTCGAACGACCTTTGAAGAAGCCATGCTGGAGGTTGGAAATTCTGTTTTTTATTTGAAGAAATATTTTTTCGTTAATGATTGATTCGAAAAGTTTCGGAATACAGGAGATTATGGCTATACCACGATAATTACGTACGTCAGATTTTTTGCCAGATTTATATATAGGCACTAAAAAAGATTTTTTCCATATTTTAGGGAACTGTCCAGATTGCAAAGACATATTAAACAGCCAGAACAATGGGGCAGTTAACTCGGTTGCTAGGTTTTTCATAAATAATGGTGGGATTCCATCAGGGCCAGAACCTTTTGATACATCTAAATGTTTTAGAGAATTGAAAATGTCTTCCACTATGACATGATTGACACTAATATCCAAAGGAAAATCGGGAAGAAAAGCGAAGTAATCGCGATCACGGTCTTGTTCAGAAAAAGTCGTATATATTTCTTGGAAGAATGTTGCAAATAGGTTGCAGATTTCTTCCGAGTTATCACGTACGTTGTCATCCAAGTGCATTGTTGATGGGAAATTGTCTGATTTTAATTTAGTTTTGACGTAGTTGAAAAAATTCTTTGGACAAGATTTGATCTGCTGTTCCGTTTTTGAATTATAATCCGCAAGTGCAGAATCTATGGCCATATTTAGTTTATCGCAAATGTCGAAATATTTTTCCAAGTCCTCATTATTTTGGTTTTTCTTATATAGCTTATGGGCTTTTTGCTTCCTATTTTCAAACTCTTAATTTGTCTATTATACCAAACGGGATGCTTCGAGTTGCCGTGTCGTCTTTTTTTCTTAATAGGCACCTCTTCATAAATTATTTTGAAAATAATTTTGTAAAATACGTCCACTGCGGTTACAATATTTTCTTCATTTCTAAGGCTATTTTGCCAGTCGACACTACTTAGCTTCCGCCTGATATTGTCATAATTGGCTTTATGGTATTCAAAGACTTCTTCAAAGTCACAATCGCTGGGTTTTTGAATTTCATGGATGAATAAGGAAAATTCAATAGCAGTATGAAATGCTTCATTTTTCCACAAAGGAGTTAGAGATTCAGATACACAGAAGTCTTCCTGAATGTTTGTAAATAAAAGATCGAGATAGCAATTCTGTCGATTTTTTACGTGATTTATTTGATTTAGTCCTATGCTAGCAGTTTTGTCGAAAATATACTGCAATGTTTCGTTTTCTCCCACGACTGGGATTAAAATATGTTCGTTTTCAGAGTCCGGAATAAAATCTGCGTTGCGTTGGTTAAAGTCTCCGTAAATGTGAACTTTAACCTCGGCTGGGAGTTCAGATAAAATTTGTTCAGCAATTTGGAAAAAAGCTTCGTACGATGTTATATTAGCATGCTCTGGTGGGAAATATACAGAGGCAAAAACATGCATTTCGCCGGCAATGTTTGATTTAACCCACACATGTTCAAATTCCTTAAACTTCACTGTGACTAGAATTTCTGAATTAAATTGAGCCGAAATACCCACAAGGACTCCCCCGCCAGACTTCTTTTGAGATTGGTGAAGATTTCGATCGTCTCTGAATACGTTAAAACCACTGCCGAAAATTTCTTCACTTTTTACGCTATCGTCCCAGCTAGTTTCAGTTCCTAATATAACCAAAAATGACGAACCTAATATACGTTTATGAATTTCTGCCATTTTGGCTGGACTTTTCATCCTATTAAAATTTTGACAATACATTAATAATTCTGTCGCAGTCTTTTTTGTATTGGAAAGTCTACCATCATTATCTAATTCTTGGAAAACACTGTGCTCAACAGCAAACTCGTGATTACCGTTCTTATAGACCAATCAGTTTATTATCTTGTATTAGGAAGAATTTGGAAAAAATGATATTAATCAGACTGGAAAGCTGGGCGGAAAAGCAAGGTTTTATATCCTGTACACAATACGGGTTCAGAAAAAGTAGAAGTACAAATGACTGTCTGTCCCTACTATCAACAGGAATTCAAGAAAGTTTTGCTAAGAAAGAAGAGTTGACAGCCGTGTTTTTAGATGTGTCAGGGGCGTATGATGCAGTTAATATCGAAATATTATGCGAAAAACTACTAGTACATGGTGTTCCACTATTATTAACAAAATTCCTGTTTAATCTGATGTATAAAAAAGATATGTACTTTTATGTGAACAACAAAGAAAAAGATTTCAGAAGTAACTATATTGGACTTGCCCAAGGATCTGCCTTGAGTCCTTTTTTATATAACTTCTATGTCAAAGATATAGACAACCATATTGAGGAAGAAGTCGTGCTTGTGCAATTTGCAGATGATGCGGTAATTTGGACCAAAGGGAAAAATGCAACAAAGGTTGGAGAGCAACTTCAATCGAGTATAGACAACCTGTCGCGGTGGGCTGACCATTTAGGCCTGGATTTCTCGACACAGAAAACTGAAATGGTCACCTTTTCTAGAAAAAGATCCCCTTCGAACATAGCGCTAACACTAAATAAAAATATTATAAAACGTTCCTATATTCATAAATACGTAGGAGTTTGGTTTGACTCAAAATGTCTATGGAGAAAGCATACAGAGTATGTAGCAGCGAAATGTCAGAAACGACTAAACTTCTTAAAAACAATAACAGGCACATGGTGGGGAGCCCACCCAAGCGACCTTATTACGCTATACAAAACTACAATCCTATCAGTAATGATGTACGGATGTTTCTGTTTTGCAAGTGCAGCTAAAAGCCATCTAATGAAACTGGCCAGAATACAGTTTCAGGCGCTAAGAATTTGTTTAGGGAATATGCCATCAACTCACACGATGTCCACAGAAGTAATTGCTGGCGTAATGCCAATTGAACTAAAATTTATCGAAAGTAATTTGCGGTACCTATTTCGCTGTCAGGCACGACAAAACAACAACTTGATAAGAAAGCTAGATGAGCTATTTGAATTAGATCCAGGTTCACGTTTCCTCAGTTCATATCGTCAATTTATCACAATTGACACTTACTACCCCCCACAAGAAAAACATTTTGATTATTCATACGAAACTGTACAAGTCGAACTAGAAATCGACTTTTCTCTGAAAAAAGATATCGAAAAAATTCCATGTGACTTAAGATCGTTAGCAATACCATCCGCATTCAGAAATAAGTTCGAAGGATTTGATAGCAGTTCCCTAATTTACACCGATGGATCAGTTATAGACAATATGGCTGGCTTTGGAGTCTTTCACGAAAGCGTATCAGAGAAATATAGACTAGAAAGTCCATGTTCTATCTATGTTGCCGAAATTATTGCAATTTTCCAGGCATGTAACATCATAAGCCAACTCCCCCCTAGCAGATATGTTATTTGTTCGGACAGCATGAGTGCTCTTCTTGCCCTAAAATCAACAAAAATAGATCATAACGGCTGCATATTTCTTCTAAAAATTAAAGAAGTATTACAGCAACTAAAGTCGATAAATTATGATGTTTCACTTGCTTGGGTCCCTTCTCATTGCGGTATTCATGGCAATGAAAAGGCAGACCAACTAGCTAAAGAAGGAGTGTCATGTAATATACTATTCCATCGAGGAATCCAGCATAACGAATTGTTTGGTATAGCCCGCAAAACATCGATGAGTCTTTGGCAGGAAAAATGGGATATGGACCTTTTAGGAAGATATTGTTATTCTATAATACCTCGTGTTTCCGCGAAGCCATGGTTCTTCGGTAGACCTATCCAAAGATTATTTATCAAACAAGTATCTAGACTTATATCTAATCATTACAGACTCAATAGTCACTTATATAGAATAAACCTTGTATCAACTAATGTTTGTGAATGCAAAAATGGATACGAAGACATCGATCATGCCGTGTGGATATGCGATAAATATGAAAATCCCCGAATCCCTTTCAAAGATAAACTGTCCCTTGCCCTTAAACCTTTAAACAAACCAATCAGAGACGTCCTTGCAAGCTTTGACATTCGATTTTTGAAAATAATTCTTGAATTTCTGAAGAGTGTTGACATAGAACTATAAACCCTGCATAGGTGATATTAAAAATAAATAAATGGAAGACGAAGTCGACATCAACGGAGGAGCGAGTTTACGGCAGAACACCCAGCCCAATCCAAAGGAAGCGAGCTGCACAATCAAAAATGAATGACATAATGACATACAAATTATATTTTGCTATTATATATATTTATTATTAATCAACTGTAAATGGTATTCGGCTCAGAATAACTAAGTGTTAAGAGCCTTAAATAAAGAAGGAATATTATATTTATTAAAAAAACATACATTAAATTACACATCATACAATTATAAACAAAACAAACGCTTAATTCAACACTGACAACATTAACCAAATGAAATATTGAGCATGAGCATGAGCATGATGACTGCACAATTCGTAGTTGCTACTCCGTGATTGACCAGAACAAGCGAAATTGCACAGAGAATCAATAGATGGGGCCTGGGAGTAGCTATCCATCCTCAATGTGCAAACCCGAGAGTTCTATATTTTAAAATGTCGATAACGGCGCCGGCCACGTCCTTACAGTCATCGGGGAAGGAAAGGAATGTTAGTGTGGCAAACGTTGTTATGGAGACCGTGTATACCTCTGCATCTCCACGTTTGCCATGGGAAGGAGTTTTTGTTAGTGGGATGGGGTAAAGCGTTACACAAATCTGGATTCACCTTGATAAGCGATACGATCTATGCAACTCTCTGGAGTGTTACCATTTGCTTGTTGCTCTGGGCAGCCGGCTGCCGAGCATTTGTGATAGATTTATCGTTTGTTGAATTAATTCGGAAATACTTACTTTGCAAAAAAATACAACTTCAACTCCGGGAAACCGGTTGCCGGGAGTGTTGCTTATGCTTAAATGAATCAATTTTTGCAGGTGACATGTGAACGAATTTATTATTTCCTGCTTCTTCCTTCCGGCGAAATACGAGCGTCCAAGAATAATACAATGTAACATAAAGCCTAGACCAAGATTTCGTAACATAACATTTTTTGTTTTTCATCATTGATACTACTACAGAAAATGAAACGATAGCTATGTATTGCTTTTTCTCCACGAATGATTGAATAAAATACCGATTTTCAAGAAATGAATGTTCGCGCGGGTTTTTATGTTAACTTGAATGCACTTTGAGCGGCATCACCTAAGTACCTAAAACGACCGGCTTTGTATGTCCGATATACAACCGATGACGCGCGCTTTACGCTAATTACTAGAAATAGAGGCAACACTGAAGACAAGGAGAACGATAAGAATGCAATCTACGACAGGCGAATGACCTATTAGGTTAAAACCCGGTCAATAAAATCAATCAATCAATCAATGCAATATACTGAATCTAGCTAGGATGAGCAGAAAATGTAAGAAATTAAATCCCATCCCACAAGATCCCAATCGATTCCCCTACCGCGCCCTGAAAACCTCCCGAAACCCGCCCACCCTCTCGCGCTCCACAGTAGGGTCACCCCTGAATTTGCAGTATCTGGACATCTGTCTAAATAGACGTGCAAACACTTATATAAATGAAGATTTCGTAATACAAGTATTTTTGTGGTTTGTAAGCTCTGGTATTATAAGTAATGAGACGACAATTATGTATTGCTTTTGTTCTCTCTTAGCATATAATCGCAATCAACAGAAGTTCACGCAGCATCACACAAACACCACACCGAAACATGGGTGGAAATAACAAAAACAGCAAAATCACAAGGGACTTCCTCGACCTTCCTGCGAAACTACATTAATGCAT
Source organism: Topomyia yanbarensis (assembly GCF_030247195.1). Classification (NCBI taxonomy): domain Eukaryota; kingdom Metazoa; phylum Arthropoda; class Insecta; order Diptera; family Culicidae; genus Topomyia; species Topomyia yanbarensis. The sequence goes on from NC_080671.1 coordinate 273,894,105, forward strand.
GTGAAACCGTTCAGCGAGAAGTTATACAGCGGAGACCCGATTCCACCAGCACCAGACTCTATCAGCCCCCGATCCCATCAGCCCTCGACCCCATCTACCCCCAACTTTATCAGCTTCACACGAAAATCGACAGCTGATAGGTCGACGGGCTCTAGCAGACGAACCAAGTTGAACTCGAGCAAATCCCCTCCCGAGCACACACCTCACATCCTAGAGATCCGAAAGATGCAAAAATAAAAATATCAACCTTTTTAAACTTTGTACTGTCAGACTCCCCTACGGGGAACCCAAAGTAAACAATCAGAACAGGTTGCGAGGCTATATCCAAGGGCCGAAGAAGAATACCTTAAGAGCCTCGGTTTATTAAAAAGACAGAAAAATACATGTCCCGATCCTATCAATGTCCCCGTCCTACCAGGCCAAAACCCGCCAAGGGACCGATAATAACGGGTCTCCACTGTATTATCACATACAAAAACTCCGAATGGAACATTGCATGATGACATCAGAGAAAAAAGCGACAGTTCAGCGAGCCTGTTTTCAAGGTGTCCTCCCTGTCATCCGCTATGGCGATATACAGACGTTGAATAGCCGCTTCTAGGCCCATGCTCTTGTATTGGGTTGTTTTGATTTTGACAATGGCAGATGTTGGCTAGGAAAAAATGGCCGCGTAGCAGAGACCTGGTTAAAAGCGAGTCCAACCTAGTTTCTCGTAGTGTTATGGAATAAGATTGTCTAAGTCCATGCCAACAGACTTAGTGATATGTTAACAAAGTAAGATAAGGCATCTTCAATGAAGATGAAGATTCTTCATGCAATGCCCGATAATTTTTCAATCCATACATGTATAATTGTATACCAGAGTGACATCATGACAGCGAATAAGACAAAGCCAACCAAGTATGTTCTGCGCTTAGTCAGATACATGATCATCCCGAATATGACAGCTAGAGGAAATCAAGCAGTGTGCGTTCAATTTTTATGGGATTCCAGTTCCTTTACTCGAGAGACCACTTTACTACAGTTTATAAAGAACAGTTGCGCATAGAGTGAAGACAAAAAAGCCGACCCATCGAGCACAATTGGAATCCATTTCTGATACCTCTGAAGCAAAGCTGGACCCCAACCTCGCCCGACAGGCACACCTTCCCCGGCCTCACCCTCTGCACCAGAGATACCAGGTACCCTTCCAAATGTCTGCAATAACAATCCTAAAAGTCTGGGAAGAACAAATAATGTCAGGAAAGCCAGTGTAACCAAAAGCCCTTATGTTAAAAAATCTGTAAATATCTGTAACCAAACCAAAAAATCTGTCTGCAAATCTGGCATCTCTGCTCTGCACACTCTTCGCGTACCTTTATTGAGTTCCTGTCAACTGACCCCACGAACACCAATGCAGCCTCGCGGCTGAAAACAATCCCACCCGCTTTCGCCGTCCCTGCCTACAACCCTCCACCAGTCAGCGATGCAGCTCCCGTGCCGTACGAAGCGCACGCACAGGAGCCGTAGAAAAGTCAATACTAAAGTCTTTACGCTTTATCTTCGCTATACCACTGATGCATGTTTGTTTGTTTACTCCTGCTCTATTCATATCATTTCAAATACTGTACAATTGAGATGATAAACACACAAAAACTAAGAGAAGCATACAGAATATGGTAATAAAATAATGAAAAATACTCCCTTTTGTGTTTTCCATGTGAGAATTTCGGTCTCACCGATGCTACAGCTGCCGTAAAACAAAGATAATTTCACAACACTACATAAATATATTACATCACTTAAAATTCTCACACACGGTATACTCGTGCTCCATTTTGAAATATACATTGCAAGGAGGCTTGAATGTAAACACCACTGACAACATTAACCAAATGAAATATTCAAATAAAACCAATGCTAACAAATCCTTAAGGTTCCCAAACGCTGAAGTGGTCATGGAACTCTCGAAAACAAATTCCGCGAGGCCAAGTAGTTGGAGACAAAGCTCTACGTTTTAGTTTCAGGTCGACGCCCACCTTGAACGAGATGAACGGCTTTGATGCAGCATCCTTCCATTCGGGTACCAACTTTTTGACGTTGACAGCATCACTGCCTAAAGACTCCGCTACCATAGAGGCGATTTTGTTCTCGCTCACCGTGTTTTTTATTCTTGTAAAGAATAGCCAGCAAAGTGATGATGCAGAATTTCTTCTCATTGAAGAGTGCGCAAATCTCGATGTGGTACCAGTGCCTTGCAATATTCTTGTCAATGACAGATCTGGTGAATTCTCTAGTGCCGATGTACTATCCTGATGGACTCGAGAAATCTCGGCGACAGACTCTTGTATAACTGTAATCTGCTGCTTCAGTTTGTCTAACTCATCGTGGTAGTTTAAACTATTTTCATTTGTTTGCGATTTTGTGTGAACAGCGACAGAAGGAGCACGGATGGGGAGAAAAGAATCAGCCTCGGATAAAGCCTGCCTTTTATCACGAAACGCTCTGAATTGCCTAGCATCGCTCATTATATCTGCGCATGGAGTACACATCCAAAAAATGTTTCGATGTTTATTGCAGCTTTGTGCCTCCGGAACGGTTAGTGCAACGCATTCTGCATGGTACTGATCGAAACAAAAACCTTCGCAAACGACAATAATCTCTCCTGGAGCAAACAAACCGGCACACTTATTACAACTCATTTTTACAGTCTCCTAGCAGCTAGCACTGTCTATCGTATTATTTGCTTCTTCTTGCCACAGCGCTTGTTCTTTTGGTCATGAGTTTGAAAAGGTTTCTTGGGTTACGACGGCGGGTAACAAAAATAACAATTTAACGACTACTTTCAACAAAACTACAGTCAACCGGTTAATAATCGAATTGTAGTGCAATTTATACGACATTTAGAGAGTTCAACTTCACTAGAAACAACGCTGGCACGGCGAATTTTACGATATTTCACGAGGCGACGTACAGGCACACCCGGCAACCTTTAGGATTACAAAAGTAGTTTTGAATCTCTACGCTGATGCCATCAGTGAGAAGAGAAAGTCGTAATTTACAACTGTTTTATTGTGACATTTTTTTTTTGAAAATTGCGATTCATACCTTTAGTGCAAACCACATTTCTGTCAAGGTTAATATTGCGTCCTGTTTTTGACCTATAGAAAAGTAATTGATTGTTGAAAATCGAAAAATCATGCGGTTATTTTAGCATTAACTTACAAACATTTTGGTTCAAGAAACAATGTTTTAGCTCCTATATTTTCCGAGAAAATCCGCGTCACGAAAAGCAAGAAACGCCGCTACAGCGGCACGACGGCTTTGGGAAAACGCATTCCAGGGAAATCGATGCCCACAGCCCTAAACTGTTTCCTGTGGTTTTTAGCATTATTATTACGAAAAAAGACCTTTAAACCATGTGGCTCCCGATATTCGTCTTGCGCTTTGTCATTCTCGCCGTACATTACGCATCTTAGAACCGTACTGCATACTTGAGCCATTTTGCTCCGAACTCCACTCGAATATTCTCCAGTGGATAAATATTGCAAACTGTTTAGTCCGGTTTCAATGAGCCATTTAGCTCCTGTTGTCCAGCCAGTATAATCTGCTCACAGGAAATTCCGTTATATTCAAGATTAAAAGTCGTTGTAAGAGCCGGATATATTTTTCTCCAGTTTTTATACTGAAAGTTTTTGTATCGAAGATCCTCTCCGATTTTACGCCCGAAATTTATATCCAATTTTTCATTTTACATATTTAAAACGAGTTACACAAAGCATTTTCTATTCGTGCGACTTGAATTTTCGGTCATTCGTTTAGTGTGCAGGCATTCCAGCTCGTTTTATATAATACAGCGGACAATATTCAAAATTACTCTGACCAGTGCAAGTCAGAATAATCGTGTGATGCCCAAGCTATGTTATATCGAAGACTGCATATCAAGAAGACTGGCAATTCTGTCCGGAATCGGGAGACAGTAACAGCCACGCCACTTGCGGGTAAAGGTGGTACTTCCCATAGTGATGCACACACACATATACACTTTTACATTAAGCTTCCTACCTTCCTCCAATAGAAGCACTGTAACCTCTGTCGCTTCTCGTTTGTATGGGGAAAGGAAAGAGATGTCAGTCTTCTTAATATGTAGTCTTCGGTTATATCCTGCTTGTTACACATTTTGGGGGATGTTCAGCTTTTAACGAAATTTAGGTAGGTATTCACTTAAAATTTTGTAAATACCTACTTAATTCAGTGAGTAATATGCTGAAAGAGAGTGGTCTTGACATTCGTCATTCGTAAACATCGCAATCAGAACTTTCAGAAATTGCATTCTAAAATCTTTCAGCATCAACTACATCAGCAAGATTTTTAGTATATTTAGGTTGATTCACAGTGAGAAACGCAATCGACTCAGCTCGGAACGTGTTGGAAAGCTAAGATATCATTTATTTAACTACCGTCGTGTGGGGTATCTTTGCGCACTTTTTTATCAATTTTTAATTTTGACGAATTATAACTCCTTTAATAATCGATGGATTTGTATCATATCAGCACAGATTTATCGTCATCGTGTATGTATTATTTATGCCAAATATGAGTAGAATTGGTTTACACATAAAATAGTTGTTCATATAGCGTTCAAAATATTTTTGTGGACTAGCTGGGGGCTACTTTGCACACTTCTTGAATACGATATAAAATAAAAATTAACCAGTTTTATTTACTTTCATTGAAATATCATTAATTTATACTGATACCAGAGGCTTTTTCAACGATAAAAGATCACGCATTTATCGCATTTCCTAAAATAAGGGATTAATTTTAATTCAACATTTACAAAGTTTCTTGTAAGAAAAACTTGAGTGGGTTGGGACTGCTTATTGTTTTTCGTATAGAAAGAAGGAAAATGATGAAAAATGGCAATATCAGTTTATTTCTAGTATGTAAAAATAGGTTTTAAAGAGCATTTAAAATTTTTTTGAATTATCAATTAGCCACACGGTGGGATTGAAAATTTCGCAAAATAAAAAAAGGGAAATAAGGGGCTATTTATGACGTATATTTGAATACTAAATTGATGGCGTAATTAGTACACAAGGCCACGTTCTCAAGTTATGCACTTTTTATGTCAAGAATTCCGAAATAAAGGTTCGAAGAAAGTTTTTTCGCGGCCAACATCACATTATTTTGCAACCACCAACTTTGGAGGTTCAATGTCTTCAAAGAAATTATACAACATAATACAGAGCATCTCTTAAAAAACAATTTTGGTAAAATTATTCTCTTGAACATAATCACGGAGAATAAACTTAAAACATTATTTAGAGGCTTGGTATCTTCGGTAGAGTTATATTAAAAACAACTTTTATAAAGACACAAAAATCTTCAAATGCTCATAAAAACCGATCCTGACGTACTAGAAACAAACGGAAAACCGATTTTTATTCTTTTTTCTTCTTCCTTCCGAAAAACAGTATGTGGTCTCGGTACACTTAAGATTTTCTGTTTTGTTGAGTAGTCTTATTTTACGAGCCTCCAATCACTTTTATCGACCCTTGAAGTGTTCTGTTTGTTTTGGTAAACAGTGTTAAGAAAAATGACAAAAGGCATATGCAACATGTTTAAAAGACATGGCTCTACAAATGGCAAAGGTATAATAAAACTAATAAATATAATATAATGCGTCTGTTAGTAAATATGTATTGAAAAACTAAAGTGTGCAAAGTAGCCCCACATATCGAAAGTAGCTCCGCACGACGGTATGTACAAAATTTGTAAATAAATGTGAGATCAACGATCAGACAATGATTAAATAGAGGAAGACATCAGAATTGTCAGATTCAAGCTAAACTTCATGACAATAATTCTCGTAAACAAACGAAATGTATGGATAACAATACATTAATGTTCAATTATTAAAATATCAAAAAATTGTAAAAAACTATCTTCCCATGAAAAAACCGTCTAATCTACTCCGATGGAGTGTTTCTCCCGAACCCGATTTTTTGTTCCACCGCCCACGATGCTAATAGCTCTTAGGATATACATGCTCGCAAGCATGGCCTGGTTCCGCTTTGAGCTCAGCGCAGCAGTTCAAGCTGGAACGCCCTACTCTCTTACTACATCTTGCACTTCCGACGTTCGGTACGATCTTTGTCGTTACATTAGTTATTGTCGCCCTTTTTCAAACACACGTACTCGAAATGGCTGTTATAATTTAACCTATCGTCGAGCATAACACCCAAGGGCTTCTGTGCATGCATCGATGGTAATGAGGCTGATTACGACATGCTGGATTTTTTTATGATTGCTGACCAGCATTACCTCCGTCTTGTGATGAGTTAACTGCAATTTGTCATCAGTCATACAGGTTTCAACGATAGGTATCTGTTTCCTACATCTCCATGTCCTCCAGAGTCTCGCCAGTTATCTTCAACACCATCTGCAAAGCCGACTAAAGGGAGTACGGAATCTAATTGCATCACGAAGAAAGGTTCTTCAAAATTCACCCGTTCAACCGATCGTTATCAAACTTTTAGGCAATAAAACAAAACAATTTATTAAACTTTTCCGTGTTCGTTTTATTCAATTTTATAGCCATATCCAAATCCACGATCCTTTCTCTTAAAACTGCTCATAAGTTCTTTTTCAACATTTGAACCAACTTGTCTTTGTGTTAGTATCCATTATTTCCTCATTTCTTCTACCGGTTTCACTGCCTTAGGATGCTTCCAGAGTACCTGCTTCATGATGCTTCGGTATGGCTCTATTGGTTGCAATTCTGATGCGTTCAGAGGATTACGATCCTTTGGCACGAAATTGATCTCCTAAAAGGTACCAGACTGAGTCCGGCTAGCGGAGGGTTATTGTGAGACCTCAGAGGTGAAAGTAGACGCTTTTAGAGGTATTCTTATACACTTGAATGTCTCTTTCCGCACGATCAAATTGCTTGCCAAATCATGTAGTTTTTGACAAATTTTGACATCTACCTTCTAACTCCTTCAGAGATGTTGAACTTATAACGTGCAGAGAAGAAAAGGAGCGCAGCACATTGCTGGAAAACCGCTTTCACATAAGTTTCGTAAGTCATGACGAGACAATGCAGTTTCGCGGATAGATGAATATAGAGCGTCTTTGAATTTTATACGTGTGTAGTCTTTCGTGTATTGCATCTTGCACAAATCTTTTGCCTAAATGAAGTTTTTTCACGACGTCTTGGGATTCCTTCATATTAAACGGTGATCCATTTTTGCACTTTTTTTCTTCTTATTGCCGGTCACAATCCGTTGTACCTATTCGAAACAAGACTTATCGTATATTAGATCATTCCTAGCTACTTATTAATGGAACGGCGAAAGAGATTTAGGTTTTTTAGAAATATGCGCAAAATTTATAAGTTCTTAATCCATTTTCGCAACGGTTGCACAATTGATAGGAAAAATTTCACAATTTAAACAGTACACATTCAAAAATTTTTTATAATTTTAATAAAAACTGCAAGGTGTACACAGTACGATAGTCGATGTAAAACTGTCTATTCAATTCTTTATCTCTGAAAGCTGAACCAGCCAGCTGTTCAGACAGGGTTGTAGTACTGGGTGGTCACCACAGTTCTTCCCCCTTTAGTCCAAATTATTGTACATCGATAATGGCGAAACTTCACTGCCATATATATAATTTAATTCACGGAAAAACTTAACTACCGTTACGATTCAGAAAACGACAAAACTTTACTGCCGCAAAACTAATATTTTCTTTTTTTATTGAAGTAAACGAAATCAGGATCTTCTAGACGACGCTTCGTCCTATTCGAACGACGCAAACAAATAGGTTCACGGCTTAAACTCGCTGATGGATTCGTACACTGTAGCGCAGACGTGCCTTCCTGGGGGTCCACTACCCTGTTGCCAGGTGGTAAACTATTTCTCTCCGAATCACCATCGTCCGAATCACAAACCATTGGTTGATCGTTAGGTGAACCTCTATAAATGAATGAATCTGCTGCGAAACCATAAAAATCGCTAGCTTCGTCGTCAATGTCCTCTTGCTGATCATCCTCCCCCCTTCTTTTTCGTGTTGGGCTGCTCGCAAAAATTAAAGCTCGGCTCTTCTTGCGAGTGCCAAATAATTTAAGCTGATTGCGGTGCGCCAAGTACACCCGACCTCCAACGGAAACCTGAAATGTATTTAGAGAAATACGTCTTAAAAATTTAGCTTCAAGCCATCGTCTAATATCGGTTGTTCTAAAATTTTTATAATAAATTAAATCCCCTGGGCGCAAAGAGTCAATCCAGTCCCGGGTTCGATGTTGTACTTTGGTATCATCGTTATGTACAGGCATATTCACAACTTTCTGCTTCGTCATATTATTCCTAAAACTATTTCTAGGGTGGATTAAATCCAACAACGTCTTAGGCTTAAAACTAAACAGCCTATTGGACGGAAACGAACCATCTTCCAAACATGTGTTCCTGTAACTAAACAAAAAGTACGAAACTAAGTCTTCCGTACTCGATCCTGCCATTTCCGGATCCAACAAAAATTTGTTCAAACCTTCTTTCACCAATCTTACCATACGCTCAGCTTGTCCATTACTTGATGGGTTATATGCTGGACTTTTCATCACTTGTATGCTGTGCTTCGGAAAGAAATCAATTAATTCTTTAGAATTAAATGGAGGCCCACCGTCCGTAACAATTACGTCCGGTAACCCAAACCTCGCAAAAACGCTGATAAACTTTGACTTTACCCTCCTGGCTTCAGTACCAAATTTCATGTACTCTACTTCAAGCCATTTTGAAAAACTGTCAACAATCACCAGGAAGGTTTCCTTGTCGAAATGAAAAAAATCCGCATGAATGCGACTAAACGGTTTTGTTGTAGGAATCCAGTTCGAGTGAGGAACTGGCTTAGAAACAGTATTCATTTGGCAACACACGCTGCATGATTTGACAAAATTCTCTATGTCACTATTCATGCCATACCAATAAACTACCTTTCTTGCCATCTGCTTGATCTTAGTTATTCCGGAATGGTTTTTGTGTAAGAGCTTCAGGATCTGCTTTTGTAAACTTGCAGGTATAACGACACGATCCTGATACAACAAACACCCTTCTATTACTTCCAAATCCTGGTGTTGTGCGTAAACATCTAACAACTTACGATCCATCTTCTGTGGCCAACCATGTTTCATGTAATAAACTAGCTGTTGCAAAAACTTGTCTTTTTTTTGCTTCATTTGCAATCAAAACATGATCCACCGGGAAGTCATCGGAAACATTTATACTTTTGATGAATTCTCTTTGTAAAGAAGCTGGTACATTTTCAGGCAGAGGAAATCGTGAGCAAAAATCTGCATTGCCCATTTTCGTTGACGGTCTGTAAACAATGTCAAAATCATAGATATTAAGTTCAAGTACATATCGCTGCAGACGTGTCACAAACAACGTATTCTTGCCTTCTTTGCCAAAAATACCAATCAAAGTCTTGTGGTCAGTATACACAGTAAACTTCTTGCCAAACAGAAATTTGTGAAACTTTTTAATGGTGCTCACAACTGCTAAAGCTTCCAAGTACAAAATTGGGTAGGATTTTTGGGCATTCGTTAAACTGAAGGAGGTAAAACTTATTGGCCTCTCATCTCCTTTGATTTGGTGTGCGATTACTCCTCCTAAACCATAGCTGCTAGCATCCGTTATAACGACAGCGGGCATACTAGGATCATAAAACTCTAAAAGCTTTGGGCTCAACAAAGCTTGCTTACAGTCTTGAAAAACTCTGCTACATTCAGAGTTCCAGACAAACTTGACATCTTTTCTGAGTAGATCATACAAAGAATAAAGGCGGGCGGACAGATTGGGCAGAAATTTACCGTAGTAAACTAAACCCAAAAATGCCTTCAGTTCAGAAACGTTATTTGGAACCTTGGCTTTCCGAATTGTCTCGACCTTTTCCGGAGATGGTAACAAACCTCTGTCACTCAAATCATGGCATCAGAAATGGCAAACTTGAAACAAACCACTTGCATTTTTGCAAATTAACTTTAATGTTGACTTTAGACAAACGCTCCAAAACCAAATTATATAAATAACAGCAAACTCCATCGATACCTTTCAAAACTTGATCCATGATCCGTTGAAATATAGCTGCACTAGAAGAAGCACCTTGTGGCAAACGATTATAAGTAAACAAACCTTTGATTGTATTAATCACCATTATTTTTCTGGATCGTCTTGACAATAATAATTGTGTGTACGCACCGGCCAGATCTAAAGAACAAAAAACTTTGGCACCAGCCAATGAGGCAAACAAATCTTGTGTTAGTGGGAGAGGGTAAGTATCGGGAATCAAAACTTTATTGATGGAAACTTTACAATCAATGACCATCCTAATACCACCGTCTTTTTTCACCACAACTATTACCGGAGATGCCCATTCACTTGCATCTGTTCGCGTTATGACGCCATCTTTTTCTAAACTATCTAAATGTTCCAAAACTTTGTCCTTTAACCTGAAAGGAACGTCATAAGCACGTTTAAATATCGGCGTATGCTCTTTTAGAACTAGATCAGCCTCACACCCATTTATTGGCGTTGATAAAGACTTAACAAAAACATTGGCAAACTTACTTTGTATCTCTGCAACGATCTGATCTGGTGAAACCGATAGTTGATTAATATTGTTTCCGAAAGCCTTCCTCCAATCTGGAACAAACACATCCAACCAATCTCGTCCCAGTAATGGAGTGAAACCACTGCCGTTTCGCAAAACAATTAGGTCAACAGTCTTTGTGCGTCCATTCAGCTCGACCTTAACCTCAATCTGTCCTTCAACCTTCAAACGGCTTCCATTGATCACTGCTAACTTCTTGTCGCATCTTTGTAGCGGAATATGATCGAAATCTCCCTCGTACATCTCCAAACTAATTACGGAAACTGCAGCGCCACAATCAACTTCCATTTTCAACCTCAAACCGTCAACATAAACATTGCGAAAACATGGTTCGTTAATTCTGTTGATCGATGGGATTAGCATACAATCCATCTCGTCATCCGAAACAGATCTGTTTAAACGACGTCTCAAACTTTTCTGATACTCAGTCATCTTGGGCTTTTCTGCAGGAGAATCGACAAACTTGACCGTCTTACTCTTGTTCTTCAAGTCATAACAAAAACGACGCGTGTGACCTTTTCTACGACAGAAGTTGCAAAACAAAGTCTTTGTCCTGGGTGAAGAACGGTTCCTGCGACCAAATGAATCAGCTTCTGCTTCTCTTTCTAGCCGGCTCTCGACTTCTTCCCCGTGAGCGATCTCGGGAAACTTCGAAGCTGTCACGCCTTCCTAATCTGTTCAAAACGCTTACACGATTGGAATCGCCAGAGATCAGTTTAGCTCTCGCTCCTGCTAATTCTCTGTTTACAGTGAGTTTCTCCGCTTTAGCCAGCGTTAAATCCTCTTCATCGAATAAACGCTGCTGCAAGTCCTTGTCGCTAATACCGCAAACCAATTTATCGCGAATCGCCATGTCCTTAAACTCTTCGAAATGACACATCTCTGCCTGGAGTTTGACAGCGAGTAAAAAATCTTCCGCGCTCTCACTCGGACCTTGGACACGTTGGTAAAACTTGTAACGTTGAATCAAATCACTTTCCGTTTTATCATACCGCTTCCTGAGAGCGCCCGTAATTTCCTTGAAAGACACGGTCTTTAAATCCCTTTCGGGAAAAAGAAGCTTCAGCTCACTGTACACTTCTCTACTGCAAGAAGCCAAAAACGACACTTTTTGATCTTCCTCACTGGTCACTTTATGATGCGCAAACACCCAATCCAGTTGCTCCAGAAACTGCGCAAACGGAATCGTTCCGGGAATGAACGGTTCAATTTGATTCACCAACGGCATACTTGACATAGTGAGATATAAACAAAATAGTGAAAAAGAAACAAATATAAAAAAATAGTTTAATTTTTCTTTTAAATGCACAAAACTGAAATATTTTTTTTTACAGTGCATGCGGGAAGATCGAATCAAAACTTTCTACTTTCAACAAAACTATAGTCAACCGGTTAATAATCGAATTGTAGTGCAATTTACACGACATTTAGAGAGTTCAACTTCACTAGAAACAACGCTGGCACGGCGAATTTTACGATATTTCACGAGGCGACGTACAGGCACACCCGGCAACTTTTACGATTACAAAAGTAATTTTGAATCTCTACGCTGATGCCATCAGTGAGAAGAGAAAGTCGTAATTTACAACTGTTTTATTGTGACATTTTTTTTTTTGAAAATTGCGATTCATACCTTTAGTGCAAACCACATTTCTGTCAAGGTTAATATTGCGTCTTGTTTTTGACCTATAGAAAAGTAATTGATTGTTGAAAATCGAAAAATCATGCGGTTATTTTAGCATTAACTTACAAACATTTTGGTTCAAGAAACAATGTTTTAGCTCCTATATTTTCCGAGAGAATCCGCGTCACGAAAAGCAAGAAACGCCGCTACAGCGGCACGACGGCTTTGGGAAAACGCATTCCAGGGAAATCGATGCCCACAGCCCTAAACTGTTTCCTGTGGTTTTTAGCATTATTATTACGAAAAAAGACCTTTAAACCATGTGGCTCCCGATATTCGTCTTGCGCTTTGTCATTCTCGCCGTACATTACGCATCTTAGAACCGTACTGCATACTTGAGCCATTTTGCTCCGAACTCCACTCGAATATTCTCCAGTGGATAAATATTGCAAACTGTTTAGTCCGGTTTCAATGAGCCATTTAGCTCCTGTTGTCCAGCCAGTATAATCTGCTCACAGGAAATTCCGTTATATTCAAGATTAAAAGTCGTTGTAAGAGCCGGATATATTTTTCTCCAGTTTTTATACTGAAAGTTTTTAATCTACTTTTGTATCGAAGATCCTCTCCGATTTTACGCCCGAAATTTATATCCAATTTTTCATTTTACATATTTAAAACGGGTTACACAAAGCATTTTCTATTCGTGCGACTTGAATTTTCGGTCATTCGTTTAGTGTGCAGGCATTCCAGCTCGTTTTATATAATACAGCGGACAATATTCAAAATTACTCTGACCAGTGCAAGTCAGAATAATCGTGTGATGCCCAAGCTATGTTATATCGAAGACTGCATGTGAAGAAGACTGGCAATTCTGTCCGGAATCGGGAGACAGTAACAGCCACGCCACTTGCGGGTAAAGGTGGTACTTCCCATAGTGATGCACACACACACATATACACTTTTACATTAAGCTTCCTACCTTCCTCCAATAGAAGCACTGTAACCTCTGTCGCTTCTCGTTTGTATGGGGAAAGGAAAGAGATGTCAGTCTTCTTAATATGTAGTCTTCGGTTATATCCTGCTTGTTACACATTTTGGGGATGTTCAGCTTTTAACGAAATTTAGGTAGGTATTCACTTAAAATTTTGTAAATACCTACTTAATTCAGTGAGTAATATGCTGAAAGAGAGTGGTCTTGACATTCGTCATTCGTAAACATCGCAATCAGAACTTTCAGAAATTGCATTCTAAAATCTTTCAGCATCAACTACATCAGCAAGATTTTTAGTATATTTAGGTTGATTCACAGTGAGAAACGCAATCGACTCAGCTCGGAACGTGTTGGAAAGCTAAGATATCATTTATTAATGTAGAATACATTTAAGCTTTCAATATAGGGGTCCCGTTTCAAAATATCGGCTGCGGCGCCGCGTCAGATTTTGAACGTTAATAACTTTTATCATACTTAACAGAATGATTTGATTTTTAGGCCAATTTGTTGAAAATACGTTCCTCTATGCTGTATTAAAATTTGAAGTATGTATAACATGCACTAATAACAAAAAAATGTGTTTTGAAAAATCTTTCGAAAACGACTCGGAAAAGTGAAAATTTTCAGCCCATCCCGCACACAGCCGTCACTTTGGTAGACCAACCGAACAATAAAATAATGAAAAGTTTATATATAGGTCCACTACATGTTTGTTCCTATGATTATTCGCATTGGGTTGCTTGACGAGAGCAGTTGGTGGGGGAAAGACGGCATATTCCTTTGGTTAGGCCATTAGAAGCCGGACGGAAAGGAAAGGCTCATGCACGGCACGAGAACGAGCGAGAAAGCGCTCGCTCGTTTTCGTGCACTGCATTTCCATTCCTTTCTGCTGCTAATACCATCATAACGAAAACGAATGTGCGTATTCTCCCGCCATGGCCAGTGTTGCCACAATTGCATGTCGCTATTACAATTTGAATTATTTTATTGAACTATTTGGCAGCTTCCGTTGATTAACTACATAAATCGATTTGTTTGTGCACCTCCTTGCTAGTAGCAAACTAAATATCCTTTATCAGCGCTAACAAATAACACAAAAGAATTTAAATTTGTGAAAATCTTTTCCTTCCTTCTTTTCAAATCTGCAACATTCTTTGAAAATATTGTTGGAATGTTGTTATTGAAAAACTGAACATGCAAGTTTGCTAGCACTGGCCACTAGATTGAATGCGATGGAAAGACAGAATATTCGTTTTGGTTATGCTAGTATTGGTAGCCGAACGGAAAGGAAAGGCACAAGAATGGCACGAAAACGAGCGAGAGAGCGATAGTAGTGCTTTCTCGTGTGTTCATATATGAATATTGGTCGGTCGGTTTTTCGCATCATTCGTATTCGTTCAAGCGCTAGCAAGCAGCCAGTCCACCGAAGGAAAGCAGTTGGCGATGACGACGGTCGGAAAAAGTGCCCCAGCTACTGGTGACTCATCGCAACCCGATCAGGAACTGTCGCCCTGCAAGAATTTCGCCCCAACTAAAGGGCAACAGAGAAAGTAATCTGCGTTCTAATAAGAGTTAAACTGGCTCACCGTGTCCGCGGGGAGTGCGTCTGAATTATGCTCCCGCAATAAAACAATAAACGGTTCTTTACAGGACCAATTAATTGTGTTCTAATAAGAGTTAAACTGAAATTTACATTTTATGGTGTATAACAAATAATTTTCAGAAAGCTATATAAGAAATACGATGTGTGGAAAGAAAGAAAGAGAATTTAAATTATCCTCTCTCGCTCGTTTTCGTGCACTGCTTTTCCATTCCTTTCTGCTGCTAATACTATCATAACAAACGAATGTGGGTGTTCCCCCACCATCCCATGGCCAGTATCACCGCTAACAAATAACACGAAAGAATTTAAATTTGTGAAAATCTTTTCCTTCCTTCTTTTCAAATCTGCAACATTCTTTGAAAATATTGTTTGAATGTTGTTATTGAAAAACTGAACATGCAAGTTTGCTAGCATTGGCCACTAGATTGAAGGCGATGGAAAGACAGAATATTCGTTTTGGTTATGCTAGTATTGGTAGCCGAACGGAAAGGAAAGGCGCAGGAATGGCACGAAAACGAGCGAGAGAGCGATAGTAGTGCTTTCTCGTATATGAATATTGGTCGTTCGGTTTTTCTCATCATTCGTATTCGTTCAAGCACTAGCAAGCAGCCAGTCCACCGAAGGAAAGCAGTTGGCAATAGCGACGGACGGAAAAAGTGCCCCAGCTACTGGTGACTCATCGGAACTGTCGCCCTGCAAGAATTTCGCCCCAACTAAAGGGCAACAGAGTAGGCTATCGTTCCAGCGTCTGGGTCGTGAGATTGTGCAGGACTGCAAAGTCGAGCTACGCTTACAAAGCTCAGTCGTAATGATGCCCCGAGAAGCCAACGATGCCTACTTGGTCGGTTTGTTCGAGAATGCAAAATAGTGCTTTCTAGCTCACCGTGTCCGCGGGGAGTGCGTCTGAATTATGCTCCCGCAATAAAACAATAAACGGTTCTTTACAGGACCAATTAATTGTGTTCTAATAAGAGTTAAACTGAAATTTACATTTTATGGTGTATAACAAATAATTTTCAGAAAGCAATATAAGAAATACGATGTGTGGAAAGAAAGAAAGAGAATTTAAATTATCTTCTCTCGCTATTTTTCGTGCACTGCTTTTCCATTCCTTTCTGCTGCTACTACCATCATAACTAAAACGAATGTGCGTGTTCCCCCACCATCTCATGACCAGTGTTGCCACAATTGCATGTCGCTATTACAATTTGAATTATTTTATTGATCCTCTCTAGTATTGATAAAATCTCGAGTACTTTTTCAAATGGACGTAAGTAACAATGAGAGATTCTCTTTGAGGTCTTTCTCTTCTGTTCATTACTCGGCCATTTCAACATTTACTACTCTACTCTTTGCATAATATTGTAGTAAAAACCGTCGGCTTTCGATATGTACTAGAAAATTAGTACAAAGTGTTGTAATGACGTCGTAATAAACGAAAGAGAAAGTAAACAAAGAGAGGCTCTCAATGTTACTTACGTCCATTTGAAAAAGTACTCGAGAAATATAGAACGTGCAAAGTACACTAGTCGCATGCTTTTATTCGAACTTTTTGGCAGCCTCCGTTGATTAACTGCATAAATCGATTTGTTTGTGCAGCTCCTTGCTAGTAGCAAACTAAATAGCCTTTATCAGCGCTAACAAATAACACGAAAGAATTTAAATTTGTGAAAATCTTTTCCTTCCTTCTTTTCAAATCTGCAACATTCTTTGAAAATATTGTTTGAATGTTGTTATTGAAAAACTGAACATGCAAGTTTGCTAGCATTGGCCACTAGATTGAAGGCGATGGAAAGACAGAATATTCGTTTTGGTTATGCTAGTATTGGTAGCCGAACGGAAAGGAAAGGCGCAGGAATGGCACGAAAACGAGCGAGAGAGCGATAGTAGTGCTTTCTCGTATATGAATATTGGTCGTTCGGTTTTTCTCATCATTCGTATTCGTTCAAGCACTAGCAAGCAGCCAGTCCACCGAAGGAAAGCAGTTGGCAATAGCGACGGACGGAAAAAGTGCCCCAGCTACTGGTGACTCATCGGAACTGTCGCCCTGCAAGAATTTCGCCCCAACTAAAGGGCAACAGAGTAGGCTATCGTTCCAGCGTCTGGGTCGTGAGATTGTGCAGGACTGCAAAGTCGAGCTACGCTTACAAAGCTCAGTCGTAATGATGCCCCGAGAAGCCAACGATGCCTACTTGGTCGGTTTGTTCGAGAATGCAAAATAGTGCTTTCTAGCTCACCGTGTCCGCGGGGAGTGCGTCTGAATTATGCTCCCGCAATAAAACAATAAACGGTTCTTTACAGGACCAATTAATTGTGTTCTAATAAGAGTTAAACTGAAATTTACATTTTATGGTGTATAACAAATAATTTTCAGAAAGCAATATAAGAAATACGATGTGTGGAAAGAAAGAAAGAGAATTTAAATTATCTTCTCTCGCTCGTTTTCGTGCACTGCTTTTCCATTCCTTTCTGCTGCTACTACCATCATAACTAAAACGAATGTGCGTGTTCCCCCACCATCTCATGGCCAGTGTTGCCACAATTGCATGTCGCTATAACAATTTGAATTATTTTATTGATCCTCTCTAGTATTGATAAAATATAGAACATGCAAAGTACACTAGTCGCATGCTTTTATTCGAACTTTTTGGCAGCCTCCGTTGATTAACTGCATAAATCGATTTGTTTGTGCAGCTCCTTGCTAGTAGCAAACTAAATAGCCTTTATCAGCGCTAACAAATAAAACAAAAGAATTTAAATTTGTGAAAATCTTCTCCTTCCTTCTTTTCAAATCTGCAACATTCTTTGAAAATATTGTTGGAATGTTGTTATTGAAAAACTGAACATGCAAGTTTGCTAGCACTGGCCACTAGATTGAAGGCGATGGAAAGACAGAATATTCGTTTTGGTTATGCTAGTATTGGTAGCCGAACGGAAAGGAAAGGCACAGGAATGGCACGAAAACGAGCGGGAGAGCGATAGTAGTGCTTTCTTGTGTTTTCATATATGAATATTGGTCGGTCGGTTTTTCTCATCATTCGTATTCGTTCAAGCACTAGCAAGCAGCCAGTCCACCGGAGGAAAGCAGTTGGCGATGATAACGGTCCGCAAAAGTGCCCCAGCTACTGGTGGCCCATCGCAACCAACTACCGATCAGGAACTGTCGCCATGCTAGTATTTCGCCCCAACTAAAGGGCAACGGAGCAACTAATCCGCTGGCTAACATTCCAGCGTCTGGTTCGTAAGGTTGTGTATTACTTCAAAGTCGAGCTACGCTTACAAAACTCAGCCGTAATGAAGCCACTGATGCCTACTTGGTCGGTTTGTGGGAGTGGGCGTAAATTACAATAAAAGCAACGGTTCTTTTCAGGACCAATCAATTGTGTTCTAGTGAGAGTTAAACTGAAACTTTTATTTTAAGGTGTGTAGCAAATTTTCAACAAGCAACATAATACGTTGGGTGGAAAGAAGTAGCTTGCACACGGAACAAAAATTTAAATTATCCTCTCGCTCGTTTCGTGCACTGCTTTTCCATTCCTTTCTACTGTTATTATCAGTATTACCAAAACGAATGTGTTGTTGCATGTGTTTAAGAGAAACGTTGAAGTCGCATGCTTCTATTCAAGCTTTTTGGCAGCCCCCGTGAACTAACTGCATGATTTTTTGTGCAGCTCCGTGCTAGTAGCAAACAAAATGGCCCTACCAGTGTCTGATTTGTGAGATTGTGCAGGATTTCAAAGTCGAGCTAAGCTTATAAAGTTCAGCCGTAATGGTACCCGAAGAAGCCAGTCTTGTCGTTTTGTTCGAGGCTACAAAACAGTTCGCCAGGCACGTAACTATCATGCCAAAAATATCCAACGATCCAGCGCATCACCATCAACACCAACGCCGATACCAAAGGTTCTTTTCAGAACCACCATTATTACCATAGAGAATTATTTGAAAATTTCCCATTCAAACGTGATTCTGTTGAATATTATTAGATTTAAATTAACGTCTCGAATTGAAATCACGACGCTCCGGTTATGTGACAGACATTACCCACCCATCTTTTTTTATTGTGACCACGACACCCCATTTCAATATTTCTGAATGAACAGAAGGTCGAGTTTGGAAAGTTTGTAACTTTCATTGTACTTAACCAAATTACACAATGTTCGCACTAATGATTCAGAAATATGATCAGGAATCTTCTGTTAGATTTGTAAGTATGTATAATTTACATGAATAAAGAAAAATTGATTTTCAGGAATCAATTATTATCTGTTCTTCCATTGGCCAGTACTACGCGACTTCCTCATGCTAACAATTAATTTCATCGTTAGCCATCTCCCTCACCAAGGCCAACAACGCCAACAAAACCGGTCCTTTTCAGGACCACCATCATTTTTGTAAAGAATAATTTGAAATATTCCTCGCCCAAATCACCTTTTGTCCGAAAATTCCAATGAGTATCAACATATTTGAAGAACGTGTTCCTTATGTATTCTACATCTCTCCGGTTATGTCGCAGACATTACCCACCCATCTTTTTTAACTACCGTCGTGTGGGGTATCTTTGCGCACTTTTTTATCAATTTTTAATTTTGACGAATTATAACTCCTTTAATAATCGATGGATTTGTATCATATCAGCACAGATTTATCGTCATCGTGTATGTATTATTTATGCCAAATATGAGTAGAATTGGTTTACACATAAAATAGTTGTTCATATAGCGTTCAAAATATTTTTGTGGACTAGCTGGGGGCTACTTTGCACACTTCTTGAATACGATATAAAATAAAAATTAACCAGTTTTATTTACTTTCATTGAAATATCATTAATTTATACTGATACCAGAGGCTTTTTCAACGATAAAAGATCACGCATTTATCGCATTTCCTAAAATAAGGGATTAATTTTAATTCAACATTTACAAAGTTTCTTGTAAGAAAAACTTGAGTGGGTTGGGACTGCTTATTGTTTTTCGTATAGAAAGAAGGAAAATGATGAAAAATGGCAATATCAGTTTATTTCTAGTATGTAAAAATAGGTTTTAAAGAGCATTTAAAGATTTTTTGAATTATCAATTAGCCACACGGTGGGATTGAAAATTTTGCAAAATAAAAAAGGGAAATAAGGGGCTATTTATGACGTATATTTGAGTACTAAATTGATGGCGTAATTAGTACACAAGGCCACGTTCTCAAGTTATGCACTTTTTATGTCAAGAATTCCGAAATAAAGGTTCGAAGAAAGTTTTTTCGCGGCCAACATCACATTATTTTGCAACCACCAACTTTGGAGGTTCAATGTCTTCAAAGAAATTATACAACATAATACAGAGCATCTCTTAAAAAACAATTTTGGTAAAATTATTCTCTTGAACATAATCACGGAGAATAAACTTAAAACATTATTTAGAGGCTTGGTATCTTCGGTAGAGTTATATTAAAAACAACTTTTTTAAAAACTCAAAAATCTTCAAATGCTCATAAAAACCGATCCTGACGTACTAGAAACAAACGGAAAACCGATTTTTATTCTTTTTTCTTCTTCCTTCCGAAAAACAGTATGTGGTCTCGGTACACTTAAGATTTTCTGTTTTGTTGAGTAGTCTTATTTTACGAGCCTCCAATCACTTTTATCGACCCTTGAAGTGTTCTGTTTGTTTTGGTAAACAGTGTTAAGAAAAATGACAAAAGGCATATGCAACATGTTTAAAAGACATGGCTCTACAAATGGCAAAGGTATAATAAAACTAATAAATATAATATAATGCGTCTGTTAGTAAATATGTATTGAAAAACTAAAGTGTGCAAAGTAGCCCCACATATCGAAAGTAGCTCCGCACGACGGTATGTACAAAATTTGTAAATAAATGTGAGATCAACGATCAGACAATGATTAAATAGAGGAAGACATCAGAATTGTCAGATTCAAGCTAAACTTCATGACAATAATTCTCGTAAACAAACGAAATGTATGGATAACAATACATTAATGTTCAATTATTAAAATATCAAAAAATTGCAAAAAACTATCTTCCCATGAAAAAACCGTCTAATCTACTCCGATGGAGTGTTTCTCCCGAACCCGATTTTTTGTTCCACCGCCCACGATGCTAATAGCTCTTAGGATATACATGCTCGCAAGCATGGCCTGGTTCCGCTTTGAGCTCAGCGCAGCAGTTCAAGCTGGAACGCCCTATTCTCTTACTACATCTTGCACTTCCGACGTTCGGTACGATCTTTGTCGTTACATTAGTTATTGTCGCCCTTTTTCTAACACACGTACTCGAAATGGCTGTTATAATTTAACCTATCGTCGAGCATAACACCCAAGGGCTTCTGTGCATGCATCGATGGTAATGACGCTGATTACGACATGCTGGATTTTTTTATGATTGCTGACCAGCATTACCTCCGTCTTGTGATGAGTTAACTGCAATTTGTCATCAGTCATCCAGGTTTCAACGATAGGTATCTGTTTCCTACATCTCCATGTCCTCCAGAGTCTCGCCAGTTATCTTCAACACCATCTGCAAAGCCGACTAAAGGGAGTACGGAATCTAATTGCATCACGAAGAAAGGTTCTTCAAAATTCACCCGTTCAACCGATCGTTATCAAACTTTTAGGCAATAAAACAAAACAATTTATTAAACTTTTCCGTGTTCGTTTTATTCAATTTTATAGCCATATCCAAATCCACGATCCTTTCTCTTAAAACTGCTCATAAGTTCTTTTTCAACATTTGAACCAACTTGTCTTTGTGTTAGTATCCATTATTTCCTCATTTCTTCTACCGGTTTCACTGCCTTAGGATGCTTCCAGAGTACCTGCTTCATGATGCTTCGGTATGGCTCTATTGGTTGCAATTCTGATGCGTTCAGAGGATTACGATCCTTTGGCACGAAATTGATCTCCTAAAAGGTACCAGACTGAGTCCGGCTAGCGGAGGGTTATTGTGAGACCTCAGAGGTGAAAGTAGACGCTTTTAGAGGTATTCTTATACACTTGAATGTCTCTTTCCGCACGATCAAATTGCTTGCCAAATCATGTAGTTTTTGACAAATTTTGATATCTACCTTCTAACTCCTTCAGAGATGTTGAACTTATAACGTGCAGAGAAGAAAAGAAGCGCAGCACATTGCTGGAAAACCGCTTTCACATAAGTTTCGTAAGTCATGACGAGACAATGCGGTTTCGCGGATAGATGAATATAGAGCGTCTGTGAATTTTATACGTGTGTAGTCTTTCGTGTATTGCATCTTGCACAAATCTTTTGCCTAAATGAAGTTTTTTCACGACGTCTTGGGATTCCTTCATATTAAACGGTGATCCATTTTTGCACTTTTTTTCTTCTTATCGCCGGTCACAATCCGTTGTACCTATTCGAAACAAGACTTATCGTATATTAGATCATTCCTAGCTACTTATTAATGGAACGGCGAAAGAGATTTAGGTTTTTTAGAAATATGCGCAAAATTTATAAGTTCTTAATCCATTTTCGCAACGGTTGCACAATTGATAGGAAAAATTTTACAATTTAAACAGTACACATTCAAAAAAATTTTATAATTTTAATAAAAACTGCAAGGTGTACACAGTACGATAGTCGATGTAAAACTGTCTATTCAATTCTTTATCTCTGAAAGCTGAACCAGCCAGCTGTTCAGACAGGGTTGTAGTACTGGGTGGTCACCACAGTTCTTCCCCCTTTAGTCCAAATTATTGTACATCGATAATGGCGAAACTTCACTGCCATATATATAATTTAATTCACGGAAAAACTTAACTACCGTTACGATTCAGAAAACGACAAAACTTTACTGCCGCAAAACTAATATTTTCTTTTTTTATTGAAGTAAACGAAATCAGGATCTTCTAGACGACGCTTCGTCCTATTCGAACGACGCAAACAAATAGGTTCACGGCTTAAACTCGCTGATGGATTCGTACACTGTAGCGCAGACGTGCCTTCCTGGGGGTCCACTACCCTGTTGCCAGGTGGTAAACTATTTCTCTCCGAATCACCATCGTCCGAATCACAAACCATTGGTTGATCGTTAGGTGAACCTCTATAAATGAATGAATCTGCTGCGAAACCATAAAAATCGCTAGCTTCGTCGTCAATGTCCTCTTGCTGATCATCCTCCCCCCTTCTTTTTCGTGTTGGGCTGCTCGCAAAAATTAAAGCTCGGCTCTTCTTGCGAGTGCCAAATAATTTAAGCTGATTGCGGTGCGCCAAGTACACCCGACCTCCAACGGAAACCTGAAATGTATTTAGAGAAATACGTCTTAAAAATTTAGCTTCAAGCCATCGTCTAATATCGGTTGTTCTAAAATTTTTATAATAAATTAAATCCCCTGGGCGTAAAGAGTCAATCCAGTCCCGGGTTCGATGTTGTACTTTGGTATCATCGTTATGTACAGGCATATTCACAACTTTCTGCTTCGTCATATTATTCCTAAAACTATTTCTAGGGTGGATTAAATCCAACAACGTCTTAGGCTTAAAACTAAACAGCCTATTGGACGGAAACGAACCATCTTCCAAACATGTGTTCCTGTAACTAAACAAAAAGTACGAAACTAAGTCTTCCGTACTCGATCCTGCCATTTCCGGATCCAACAAAAATTTGTTCAAACCTTCTTTCACCAATCTTACCATACGCTCAGCTTGTCCATTACTTGATGGCTTATATGCTGGACTTTTCATCACTTGTATGCTGTGCTTCGGAAAGAAATCAATTAATTCTTTAGAATTAAATGGAGGCCCACCGTCCGTAACAATTACGTCCGGTAACCCAAACCTCGCAAAAACGCTGATAAACTTTGACTTTACCCTCCTGGCTTCAGTACCAAATTTCATGTACTCTACTTCAAGCCATTTTGAAAAACTGTCAACAATCACCAGGAAGGTTTCCTTGTCGAAATGAAAAAAATCTGCATGAATGCGACTAAACGGTTTTGTTGTAGGAATCCAGTTCGAGTGAGGAACTGGCTTAGAAACAGTATTCATTTGGCAACACACGCTGCATGATTTGACAAAATTCTCTATGTCACTATTCATGCCATACCAATAAACTACCTTTCTTGCCATCTGCTTGATCTTAGTTATTCCGGAATGGTTTTTGTGTAAGAGCTTCAGGATCTGCTTTTGTAAACTTGCAGGTATAACGACACGATCCTGATACAACAAACACCCTTCTATTACTTCCAAATCCTGGTGTTGTGCGTAAACATCTAACAACTTACGATCCATCTTCTGTGGCCAACCATGTTTCATGTAATAAACTATCTGTTGCAAAAACTTGTCTTTTTTTTGCTTCATTTGCAATCAAAACATGATCCACCGGGAAGTCATCGGAAACATTTATACTTTTGATGAATTCTCTTTGTAAAGAAGCTGGTACATTTTCAGGCAGAGGAAATCGTGAGCAAAAATCTGCATTGCCCATTTTCGTTGACGGTCTGTAAACAATGTCAAAATCATAGATATTAAGTTCAAGTACATATCGCTGCAGACGTGTCACAAACAACGTATTCTTGCCTTCTTTGCCAAAAATACCAATCAAAGTCTTGTGGTCAGTATACACAGTAAACTTCTTGCCAAACAGAAATTTGTGAAACTTTTTAATGGTGCTCACAACTGCTAAAGCTTCCAAGTACAAAATTGGGTAGGATTTTTGGGCATTCGTTAAACTGAAGGAGGTAAAACTTATTGGCCTCTCATCTCCTTTGATTTGGTGTGCGATTACTCCTCCTAAACCATAGCTGCTAGCATCCGTTATAACGACAACGGGCATACTAGGATCATAAAACTCTAAAAGCTTTGGGCTCAACAAAGCTTGCTTACAGTCTTGAAAAACTCTGCTACATTCAGAGTTCCAGACAAACTTGACATCTTTTCTGAGTAGATCATACAAAGAATAAAGGCGGGCGGACAGATTGGGCAGAAATTTACCGTAGTAAACTAAACCCAAAAATGCCTTCAGTTCAGAAACGTTATTTGGAACCTTGGCTTTCCGAATTGTCTCGACCTTTTCCGGAGATGGTAACAAACCTCTGTCACTCAAATCATGGCATCAGAAATGGCAAACTTGAAACAAACCACTTGCATTTTTGCAAATTAACTTTAATGTTGACTTTAGACAAACGCTCCAAAACCAAATTATATAAATAACAGCAAACTCCATCGATACCTTTCAAAACTTGATCCATGATCCGTTGAAATATAGCTGCACTAGAAGAAGCACCTTGTGGCAAACGATTATAAGTAAACAAACCTTTGATTGTATTAATCACCATTATTTTTCTGGATCGTCTTGACAATAATAATTGTGTGTACGCACCGGCCAGATCTAAAGAACAAAAAACTTTGGCACCAGCCAATAAGGCAAACAAATCTTGTGTTAGTGGGAGAGGGTAAGTATCGGGAATCAAAACTTTATTGATGGAAACTTTACAATCAATGACCATCCTAATACCACCGTCTTTTTTCACCACAACTATTACCGGAGATGCCCATTCACTTGCATCTGTTCGCGTTATGACGCCATCTTTTTCTAAACTATCTAAATGTTCCAAAACTTTGTCCTTTAACCTGAAAGGAACGTCATAAGCACGTTTAAATATCGGCGTATGCTCTTTTAGAACTAGATCAGCCTCACACCCATTTATTGGCGTTGATAAAGACTTAACAAAAACATTGGCAAACTTACTTTGTATCTCTGCAACGATCTGATCTGCTGAAACCGATAGTTGATTAATATTGTTTCCGAAAGCCTTCCTCCAATCTGGAACAAACACATCCAACCAATCTCGTCCCAGTAATGGAGTGAAACCACTGCCGTTTCGCAAAACAATTAGGTCAACAGTCTTTGTGCGTCCATTCAGCTCGACCTTAACCTCAATCTGTCCTTCAACCTTCAAACGGCTTCCATTGATCACTGCTAACTTCTTGTCGCATCTTTGTAGCGGAATATGATCGAAATCTCCCTCGTACATCTCCAAACTAATTACGGAAACTGCAGCGCCACAATCAACTTCCATTTTCAACCTCAAACCGTCAACATAAACATTGCGAAAACATGGTTCGTTAATTCTGTTGATCGATGGGATTAGCATACAATCCATCTCGTCATCCGAAACAGATCTGTTTAAACGACGTCTCAAACTTTTCTGATACTCAGTCATCTTGGGCTTTTCTGCAGGAGAATCGACAAACTTGACCGTCTTACTCTTGTTCTTCAAGTCATAACAAAAACGACGCGTGTGACCTTTTCTACGACAGAAGTTGCAAAACAAAGTCTTTGTCCTGGGTGAAGAACGGTTCCTGCGACCAAATGAATCAGAACAGCTTCTGCTTCTCTTTCTAGCCGGCTCTCGACTTCTTCCCCGTGAGCGATCTCGGGAAACTTCGAAGCTGTCACGCCTTCCTAATCTGTTCAAAACGCTTACACGATTGGAATCGCCAGAGATCAGTTTAGCTCTCGCTCCTGCTAATTCTCTGTTTACAGTGAGTTTCTCCGCTTTAGCCAGCGTTAAATCCTCTTCATCGAATAAACGCTGCTGCAAGTCCTTGTCGCTAATACCGCAAACCAATTTATCGCGAATCGCCATGTCCTTAAACTCTTCGAAATGACACATCTCTGCCTGGAGTTTGACAGCGAGTAAAAAATCTTCCGCGCTCTCACTCGGACCTTGGACACGTTGGTAAAACTTGTAACGTTGAATCAAATCACTTTCCGTTTTATCATACCGCTTCCTGAGAGCGCCCGTAATTTCCTTGAAAGACACGGTCTTTAAATCCCTTTCGGGAAAAAGAAGCTTCAGCTCACTGTACACTTCTCTACTGCAAGAAGCCAAAAACGACACTTTTTGATCTTCCTCACTGGTCACTTTATGATGCGCAAACACCCAATCCAGTTGCTCCAGAAACTGCGCAAACGGAATCGTTCCGGGAATGAACGGTTCAATTTGATTCACCAACGGCATACTTGACATAGTGAGATATAAACAAAATAGTGAAAAAGAAACAAATATAAAAAAATAGTTTAATTTTTCTTTTAAATGCACAAAACTGAAATATTTTTTTTTACAGTGCATGCGGGAAGATCGAATCAAAACAAACTAAATTCGACTACTACCCAAACAAACAAGTTGTTCTGCAGAATAAACACGCGATAAACAATAAACTTTACAAG
>NC_080671.1:273926171-273931171 GCF_030247195.1 Topomyia yanbarensis
CCGATATACTGGCTTTAATTCTCGGCGATAGACCTTGCTTACTGAACGGGCCAATCAGTAGGTGCCGAGGTCTGTTCAGCGATTCAGGATAAAGCGTAGCTTCCGGTGCACTGGCGCCACAAAGTCGCTTTGCTAGCTGTTCGACGCGGTCTACTCGATCTAGTCCCCGGCGGTGGATCTAGTCTAACCTGGGGGAGAGTTCCCTGGTGGCCTTATATTTTCCCGAACACGATATTTTTTATTCACGGCGACCTTCTAGTCGGCGGCGCTGCTTTGTTGGTCCCTTTGCCACATTCTCACGCCGGGCTTCTTCGAACCTAGAACATTATAAGACCACGTCTTCTGACGTCTCTTGCACGTTCACACACTTCTAGCAAAGGGGTGACGAAGTATTTCCAAGACGACGCAGGTACTTCCGGAAGAAACTGTGTCTGCACACAAAACTGCGTCAAATAGAAGTTCACTTCGCTATGCTTCCTATGCACCCACACCGCCACATTTGGAATGAGTCGGTAAGCCCTCCTTCATTTCTGTATGTTGTCACACTCTTGCTGCCACTTAGCCAACGAGTCTGCTCTGACCAGTCCTCTTGCATGTCGTGTATTCCTCTGCTGGTAGCACTTCCACGTCCTCAGCCAGAGTGTTGCAGATAAGAATCATCCCAGCAATGACGCATACAACCTCCGGCGAAATCGTTCAGTATGCGCCCCCGATACGAACATCCATTAGGCGAAACGTGCTTGTCAACTTCGTCAGGTTACGCTTTGAGTTCAGTGCAGCAGCCTAAACCGGTTCGCCTGGAGACATCTCGTGCTGCATCTTTCTCCTCCGATGTTCCCTGCCAACACATTAATTGTCCTCGCAGCTTTCTTGCATACATAGTAGACATGACTGTTGTAATTTAACTGATCGTCGACTATTACACCCAAGTATTTTAGCGCACGCACCAACGGGATTGAGTGTCCGCCGACGCTGATCACGACGCGATTTATTCCGGTATCTGACCAGCACTATCTACGTTTGGTGGTGAGCCACCTGCAACTTGACATCCAGGTTTTCACGATGCCTATTATCTCTGCCGTCAATATCTTCGCATCCTCAGGATCTCGCCGGTTATCGCCAGGACAACGTCATTTGCAAAGCAGGGGATCTCAACTCACCTGGCCAGTTTCAGTGTTAACATTTCGTTGTACATTATATTCAAGAGCGTTGGGCCATTATATTCAAGAGCGTTGGAACTGCCTCTGCGATAGTCCGTTTTCACTTTCAGCGTAGGTCGTCAGCCTATTGAGGATGACCCTTCCAGAAGTTTACCAAGAGTATCCAGCAGGCATATAGTTCGATATCATGCTGGATCTCCAGGTGGCTTCCCTGGTTTTGGCAGCAACACCAGTTTCTGGGTATTCCATCTATCCGGGAAGTAACCATCGTCCAGGCTTTTCTGTTGGACTTTCCTGAACATTTACGGAAACACCAGCATCGCGGTCTTCAGTGCCATTGCACAGTGGTCCAGATCGCTAATTTAGGAGAAATTTTTACTTTCTGACAAACCTGTATAATTTAGCCGTATCATGTCTTAGGATGAATTTGTGTACTTTAGAAGATGCTTCTTTTTATTGGAATAGTTATTAGGGTGGTTCTAATTTATCTAAAATACGAAAATAAACTTTTTACAGATGAAAGATAGAGCTCCACAGTATTCCACAAAGTTGTAAAGTAACTTATTTTGAATAAATTTGTTGAACATATTAAAGCTCTATCTCTTTTAGTTTTTGTTATACAAGAAATTTAAAAAAAAAGATTAGGGTGTTCCTGAAAAAAACGTTTTTTTAGTATAACTTTCGTATCTTTTACCTTTTGTTAACACAACCTTTGAACAGCTTATTGAAAACTTCAAGCCGAGTATTTTTCTCCAAGACACCGAAGGTCTAACTTTTTTCTTTAAAAAGTTATGGACACTTTTCGTTAAAAAATAGCCTATTTCAAGGCTCAATATCGCTGATGCGGGCGGCACCTAAAATTGAATTCTGTTTCCACCACATGAAAGACCATACTTATTAGTATATTTGAGCAAAAATTGGCGAATACGATATTTTTTTAAAATTTGCAATTTAGATTTAAAGTTTGTAGTTTTGCAGGTTCAACGCATTAAAGCATTTACACACATATCGTTGTATTATGAAAAAAGCCACTTTCAAATATCATTCTCTCATCGCAGCAAGCTTTGCATAAGTGAAACGACTGTCAAAAAAGGTTTCTGATTTTATTCGTTTTAAATAAAACTAGTAAATATGGATATTAGTCGAAGAGAGTTGGCGAATTTGCTTATTGCTGGTAAAAAGACAGATGAACTGCTTAAGTTCATTACAAGTAGTAATCCAAATGTAAAATTGAGACTTGTTAGTGCTCGGAAGAAAATAAAAATCTTCATGTTGGAATTTAGAAGGTTGTGGATTCGGAGTAAGCGCACGCAAATTCGGTTTGAGCTGGAAAATTTTGTGTGGCTTGAAGGAAAGCTAAGATTCGAAGTCGAAGGTAAAGGTAAAGGCCGAAAGAGGAAACCATTTTCCGAAATATGTCGCAGAGCTAAAATAAAAAGATTAGGAAAGTTGCGCGATAAGTATTCCACGGAAGAACTTGGTTTAGCGTCAGCCGTCAACGCTAATTCTACTGGTTTCCGTTTAGTTGGCAGACAAATCGAACGATTGTCGAAAAGTCCCGTCAGATCTACCGTAGAGAATTGAGGATCTATGGCTGTCCCGATTGCAGAAGCGTTTACTGCGGAGGAGGCACTTAGATTTATTTGTGAAAATGATTTTTCTAAGGCGCAGTACCAAAACATACGCAGCTCAGTTATGCAGAAGGGTTTGGACATTTATCCCGCGTATAATAAAATAGTAGAAGAAAAGAAACTATGCTATCCGATCGGTATGTACTATTCTCAAAGATTCGTCCCTGAATCAACATTTTTTTCAGGAATTTCTGTTCAGCCTTCTTGTGCGTATGTTCCCCTTCAAGCTCTTGTTAACCATGCCGTGGAACGACTCATCTCGTTTCTGAATATTGGAGTTCTACCACTGCATCCTGAGGATAATACGTTTGTTATCTTTAAGTGGGGCTGCGATGGAAGCAGCAACCATTCCCGGTAGGCAACATTATTTTTCTTCTAAACTTTGACTGACAGTCTCTTTTCCACTTGAACATAGATACAAGCAAATGTGCGTTGACGAAGATGAAAATGGAGAACTATTCGAGTATAACGATTCGCATATATTTGCTCTATCTATAGTACCTTTACGTGTAGTTAGTCGCCGGAAAGATGAGTCAAGAGATTGCATTCTTTGGAATAATGATTTTCCATCTTCAGTATCCCTGTGCCGACCAGTAAAATTAATTTTCAAGAAGGAAAATCCTGAACTAACAAAGGATGAAGTTGCCGCGATGAACAAGCAAATCGATGAATTAGTCCCGACTATAGTAAATGTTAATATGCGCAAGATTCCGATTAGTTCAAGCTTCATATTTTCCATGGTTGATACGAAGGTAGTGAATGACGTAACAGGCACACCGTCTCAAGCGTGTTATATATACAAACGCTCCGGAAAGCGATTGAATGATCCTTTACTGGAAGCCAGCGATCCACCGGATAGTTTATATGTTTTTTCACCTTTACATGCATTAATACGAGCAATGGAGTTACTATTGAATATTGCTTACCGTTTAGCTCTAGCAAAACCGCGTTGGCGCGTAGGCAAAAATACCAGCGAGCTTAAGGAACGACAAATAAAAATTCGACAAGCGTTATGTGACCGTTTAGGTCTTCGTATTAGCGAACCTTTGCCAGGTGGCGGAAATTCTAACGATGGTAACACAGCTCGAAAATTTTTCAGAAACCGAGATGTCGTTGCAGAAGAAACCGGGTTGGACGAAATGTTGCTAGAACGTATGTATGTGCTATTAACAATCATCAACAGCAAATTGGGAATTAACGCGGATGCTTACCGGAGTTACGCCGAAGATACACGATTGCTTTATGTACGCCTGTATGGTTGGTACGCTCTCTCACCAACCGTGCATAAACTCCTGGTCCATGGAGGAAGCATTATTCAACATAACATGCTGCCAGTAGGTATGTGCAGTGAAGAAGTTCAAGAAACCAGGAATAAAAGTATTCGCAGATTCCGAGAATTCCACGCACGCAAATTCGATCGACTCGTCAATCTTGATGACGTTTTCAAGAGACTTCTTGTTTCATCAGATCCTATAATTTCTCTTAAATGTAAACGTCGAATTCAACGAGCACCGCTGGATATACCTGAAAATGCAATGCATCTACTTTTGAATTAATTGGCATTGAATAAATTCTCCTTATATAAATCATAAATTATTGTCATAGCCAAATTATTTTTAATGAACACATTCTGTATTATTGATATGTAAGCAAAACAGAAAAGGAAATACAAAGGCTTTAGGCAATTTCTTTTATGTCGCTATGCGATAAAATTTAAAACTTTGGTTAGTAAATTTAAAATTACATGCTTTAAAAAAATAATATTTTCCAATTTTTGCTCAAATATACTTAAAAGTATGTTCTTTTCTATGGTTCAATCCGAACTTACTTTTATTTGCCCCAATCAGAGATAATGACATTTGAAAAAGGGCTATTTATGAGCGAAAAGTTTCCATAACTTTTGAAAGTATAAAGTTAGACTTTCAGAGTTATGAAAAAACGTGGATTGAAGTTTTCTAAAAGCTCAAAGGTTGTTTTAACAAAATATAAAATTTCTTTCGAACATTAACAAGTCTCAATTTTACATTTGGATTACTACTTGTAATGAACTTAAGCAGTTCATCTGTCTTTTTACCAGCAATAAGCAAATTCGCCAACTCTCTTCGACTAATATCCATATTTACTAGTTTTATTTAAAACGAATAAAATCAGAAACCTTTTTGCCTTTCTCATATAGAAAGGTTATGCAATCACTCTGAAAAACGTCAAC
>NC_080671.1:273933671-273936171 GCF_030247195.1 Topomyia yanbarensis
AGTGTCATATCCCATTCGACTCAGTTCGTCGAGATCGGAAAAAGTCTGTATGTGTGTGTGTATGTATGTATGTGTGTGTGTATGTGTGTGTGTGTGTATGTGTGTGTGTGTGTGTGTATGTGCGTATGTGTCAAATAATGTCACTCATTTTTCTCAGAGATGGCTGGACCGATTTGCCCAAACTTAGTCTCAAATGAAAGGTGCAACCTTCCCATCGGCTGCTATTGAATTTTGGATCGATCGGAATTCTGGTTCCGGAATTACGGGTTTCAGAGTACGGCCACACAGAAATTTCTCATATAAACTATAGGAAAAATTAAAAACTGAATTTTTATTTTTGATGCTAAATGTGTTCAAGGTGCATGAAACGTCGAGATTTGATGTAAACTCGAAAAAAAAATTTGACTACGATTCACTTTTTTGGATTTTGGCACATTTTTGCCTTTCTCATATAGAAAGGTTATGCAATCACTCTGAAAAACGTCAACCTAATCCCGGCCCGGAGGGCCGAGTGTCATATCCCATTCGACTCAGTTCGTCGAGATCGGAAAAAGTCTGTATGTGTGTGTGTATGTATGTATGTGTGTGTGTATGTGTGTGTGTGTGTATGTATGTGCGTATGTGTCAAATAATGTCACTCATTTTTCTCAGAGATGGCTGGACCGATTTGCCCAAACTTAGTCTCAAATGAAAGGTGCAACCTTCCCATCGGCTGCTATTGAATTTTGGATCGATCGGAATTCTGGTTCCGGAATTACGGGTTTCAGAGTACGGCCACACAGAAATTTCTCATATAAACTATAGGAAAAATTAAAAACTGAATTTTTATTTTTGATGCTAAATGTGTTCAAGGTGCATGAAACGTCGAGATTTGATGTAAACTCGAAAAAAAAATTTGACTACGATTCACTTTTTTGGATTTTGGCACATTTTTGCCTTTCTCATATAGAAAGGTTATGCAATCACTCTGAAAAACGTCAACCTAATCCCGGCCCGGAGGGCCGAGTGTCATATCCCATTCGACTCAGTTCGTCGAGATCGGAAAAAGTCTGTATGTGTGTGTGTATGTATGTATGTGTGTGTGTATGTGTGTGTGTGTGTATGTATGTGCGTATGTGTCAAATAATGTCACTCATTTTTCTCAGAGATGGCTGGACCGATTTGCCCAAACTTAGTCTCAAATGAAAGGTGCAACCTTCCCATCGGCTGCTATTGAATTTTGGATCGATCGGAATTCTGGTTCCGGAATTACGGGTTTCAGAGTACGGCCACACAGAAATTTCTCATATAAACTATAGGAAAAATTAAAAACTGAATTTTTATTTTTGATGCTAAATGTGTTCAAGGTGCATGAAACGTCGAGATTTGATGTAAACTCGAAAAAAAAATTTGACTACGATTCACTTTTTTGGATTTTGGCACATTTTTGCCTTTCTCATATAGAAAGGTTATGCAATCACTCTGAAAAACGTCAACCTAATCCCGGCCCGGAGGGCCGAGTGTCATATCCCATTCGACTCAGTTCGTCGAGATCGGAAAAAGTCTGTATGTGTGTGTGTATGTATGTATGTGTGTGTGTATGTGTGTGTGTATGTATGTGCGTATGTGTCAAATAATGTCACTCATTTTTCTCAGAGATGGCTGGACCGATTTGCCCAAACTTAGTCTCAAATGAAAGGTGCAACCTTCCCATCGGCTGCTATTGAATTTTGGATCGATCGGAATTCTGGTTCCGGAATTACGGGTTTCAGAGTACGGCTACACAGAAATTTCTCATATAAACTATAGGAAAAATTAAAAACTGAATTTTTATTTTTGATGCTAAATGTGTTCAAGGTGCATGAAACGTCGAGATTTGATGTAAACTCGAAAAAAAAATTTGACTACGATTCACTTTTTTGGATTTTGGCACATTTTTGCCTTTCTCATATAGAAAGGTTATGCAATCACTCTGAAAAACGTCAACCTAATCCCGGCCCGGAGGGCCGAGTGTCATATCCCATTCGACTCAGTTCGTCGAGATCGGAAAAAGTCTGTATGTGTGTGTGTATGTATGTGTGTGTGTGTGTATGTGTGTGTGTGTGTATGTATGTGCGTATGTGTCAAATAATGTCACTCATTTTTCTCAGAGATGGCTGGACCGATTTGCCCAAACTTAGTCTCAAATGAAAGGTGCAACCTTCCCATCGGCTGCTATTGAATTTTGGATCGATCGGAATTCTGGTTCCGGAATTACGGGTTTCAGAGTACGGCCACACAGAAATTTCTCATATAAACTATAGGAAAAATTAAAAACTGAATTTTTATTTTTGATGCTAAATGTGTTCAAGGTGCATGAAACGTCGAGATTTGATGTAAACTCGAAAAAAAAATTTGACTACGATTCACTTTTTTGGATTTTGGCACATTTTTGCCTTTCTCATATAGAAAGGTTATGCAATCACTCTGAAAAACGTCAACCTAATCCCGGCCCGGAGGGCCGAGTGTCATATCCCATTCG
>NC_080671.1:273948671-273961171 GCF_030247195.1 Topomyia yanbarensis
CAACCTTCCCATCGGCTGCTATTGAATTTTGGATCGATCGGAATTCTGGTTCCGGAATTACGGGTTTCAGAGTACGGCCACACAGAAATTTCTCATATAAACTATAGGAAAAATTAAAAACTGAATTTTTATTTTTGATGCTAAATGTGTTCAAGGTGCATGAAACGTCGAGATTTGATGTAAACTCGAAAAAAAAATTTGACTACGATTCACTTTTTTGGATTTTGGCACATTTTTGCCTTTCTCATATAGAAAGGTTATGCAATCACTCTGAAAAACGTCAACCTAATCCCGGCCCGGAGGGCCGAGTGTCATATCCCATTCGACTCAGTTCGTCGAGATCGGAAAAAGTCTGTATGTGTGTGTGTATGTATGTATGTGTGTGTGTATGTGTGTGTGTGTATGTATGTGCGTATGTGTCAAATAATGTCACTCATTTTTCTCAGAGATGGCTGGACCGATTTGCCCAAACTTAGTCTCAAATGAAAGGTGCAACCTTCCCATCGGCTGCTATTGAATTTTGGATCGATCGGAATTCTGGTTCCGGAATTACGGGTTTCAGAGTACGGCCACACAGAAATTTCTCATATAAACTATAGGAAAAATTAAAAACTGAATTTTTATTTTTGATGCTAAATGTGTTCAAGGTGCATGAAACGTCGAGATTTGATGTAAACTCGAAAAAAAAAATTTGACTACGATTCACTTTTTTGGATTTTGGCACATTTTTGCCTTTCTCATATAGAAAGGTTATGCAATCACTCTGAAAAACGTCAACCTAATCCCGGCCCGGAGGGCCGAGTGTCATATCCCATTCGACTCAGTTCGTCGAGATCGGAAAAAGTCTGTATGTGTGTGTGTATGTATGTATGTGTGTGTGTATGTGTGTGTGTGTATGTATGTGCGTATGTGTCAAATAATGTCACTCATTTTTCTCAGAGATGGCTGGACCGATTTGCCCAAACTTAGTCTCAAATGAAAGGTGCAACCTTCCCATCGGCTGCTATTGAATTTTGGATCGATCGGAATTCTGGTTCCGGAATTACGGGTTTCAGAGTACGGCCACACAGAAATTTCTCATATAAACTATAGGAAAAATTAAAAACTGAATTTTTATTTTTGATGCTAAATGTGTTCAAGGTGCATGAAACGTCGAGATTTGATGTAAACTCGAAAAAAAAATTTGACTACGATTCACTTTTTTGGATTTTGGCACATTTTTGCCTTTGTCATATAGAAAGGTTATGCAATCACTCTGAAAAACGGCAACCTAATCCCGGCCCGGAGGGCCGAGTGTCATATCCCATTCGACTCAGTTCGTCGAGATCGGAAAAAGTCTGTATGTGTGTGTGTATGTATGTATGTGTGTATGTGTGTGTGTGTGTATGTATGTGCGTATGTGTCAAATAATGTCACTCATTTTTCTCAGAGATGGCTGGACCGATTTGCCCAAACTTAGTCTCAAATGAAAGGTGCAACCTTCCCATCGGCTGCTATTGAATTTTGGATCGATCGGAATTCTGGTTCCGGAATTA
Source organism: Topomyia yanbarensis (assembly GCF_030247195.1). NCBI lineage: Eukaryota > Metazoa > Arthropoda > Insecta > Diptera > Culicidae > Topomyia > Topomyia yanbarensis. The sequence continues at coordinate 273,950,207 of NC_080671.1, forward strand.
CGGGTTTCAGAGTACGGCCACACAGAAATTTCTCATATAAACTATAGGAAAAATTAAAAACTGAATTTTTATTTTTGATGCTAAATGTGTTCAAGGTGCATGAAACGTCGAGATTTGATGTAAACTCGAAAAAAAAATTTGACTACGATTCACTTTTTTGGATTTTGGCACATTTTTGCCTTTCTCATATAGAAAGGTTATGCAATCACTCTGAAAAACGTCAACCTAATCCCGGCCCGGAGGGCCGAGTGTCATATCCCATTCGACTCAGTTCGTCGAGATCGGAAAAAGTCTGTATGTGTGTGTGTATGTATGTATGTGTGTGTGTATGTGTGTGTGTGTGTATGTATGTGCGTATGTGTCAAATAATGTCACTCATTTTTCTCAGAGATGGCTGGACCGATTTGCCCAAACTTAGTCTCAAATGAAAGGTGCAACCTTCCCATCGGCTGCTATTGAATTTTGGATCGATCGGAATTCTGGTTCCGGAATTACGGGTTTCAGAGTACGGCCACACAGAAATTTCTCATATAAACTATAGGAAAAATTAAAAACTGAATTTTTATTTTTGATGCTAAATGTGTTCAAGGTGCATGAAACGTCGAGATTTGATGTAAACTCGAAAAAAAAATTTGACTACGATTCACTTTTTTGGATTTTGGCACATTTTTGCCTTTCTCATATAGAAAGGTTATGCAATCACTCTGAAAAACGTCAACCTAATCCCGGCCCGGAGGGCCGAGTGTCATATCCCATTCGACTCAGTTCGTCGAGATCGGAAAAAGTCTGTATGTGTGTGTGTATGTATGTATGTGTGTGTGTATGTGTGTGTGTATGTATGTATGTGCGTATGTGTCAAATAATGTCACTCATTTTTCTCAGAGATGGCTGGACCGATTTGCCCAAACTTAGTCTCAAATGAAAGGTGCAACCTTCCCATCGGCTGCTATTGAATTTTGGATCGATCGGAATTCTGGTTCCGGAATTACGGGTTTCAGAGTACGGCCACACAGAAATTTCTCATATAAACTATAGGAAAAATTAAAAACTGAATTTTTATTTTTGATGCTAAATGTGTTCAAGGTGCATGAAACGTCGAGATTTGATGTAAACTCGAAAAAAAAATTTGACTACGATTCACTTTTTTGGATTTTGGCACATTTTTGCCTTTCTCATATAGAAAGGTTATGCAATCACTCTGAAAAACGTCAACCTAATCCCGGCCCGGAGGGCCGAGTGTCATATCCCATTCGACTCAGTTCGTCGAGATCGGAAAAAGTCTGTATGTGTGTGTGTATGTATGTATGTGTGTGTGTATGTGTGTGTGTGTATGTATGTGCGTATGTGTCAAATAATGTCACTCATTTTTCTCAGAGATGGCTGGACCGATTTGCCCAAACTTAGTCTCAAATGAAAGGTGCAACCTTCCCATCGGCTGCTATTGAATTTTGGATCGATCGGAATTCTGGTTCCGGAATTACGGGTTTCAGAGTACGGCCACACAGAAATTTCTCATATAAACTATAGGAAAAATTAAAAACTGAATTTTTATTTTTGATGCTAAATGTGTTCAAGGTGCATGAAACGTCGAGATTTGATGTAAACTCGAAAAAAAAATTTGACTACGATTCACTTTTTTGGATTTTGGCACATTTTTGCCTTTCTCATATAGAAAGGTTATGCAATCACTCTGAAAAACGTCAACCTAATCCCGGCCCGGAGGGCCGAGTGTCATATCCCATTCGACTCAGTTCGTCGAGATCGGAAAAAGTCTGTATGTGTGTGTGTATGTATGTATGTGTGTGTGTATGTGTGTGTGTGTGTATGTATGTGCGTATGTGTCAAATAATGTCACTCATTTTTCTCAGAGATGGCTGGACCGATTTGCCCAAACTTAGTCTCAAATGAAAGGTGCAACCTTCCCATCGGCTGCTATTGAATTTTGGATCGATCGGAATTCTGGTTCCGGAATTACGGGTTTCAGAGTACGGCCACACAGAAATTTCTCATATAAACTATAGGAAAAATTAAAAACTGAATTTTTATTTTTGATGCTAAATGTGTTCAAGGTGCATGAAACGTCGAGATTTGATGTAAACTCGAAAAAAAAATTTGACTACGATTCACTTTTTTGGATTTTGGCACATTTTTGCCTTTCTCATATAGAAAGGTTATGCAATCACTCTGAAAAACGTCAACCTAATCCCGGCCCGGAGGGCCGAGTGTCATATCCCATTCGACTCAGTTCGTCGAGATCGGAAAAAGTCTGTATGTGTGTGTGTATGTATGTATGTGTGTGTGTATGTGTGTGTGTGTATGTATGTGCGTATGTGTCAAATAATGTCACTCATTTTTCTCAGAGATGGCTGGACCGATTTGCCCAAACTTAGTCTCAAATGAAAGGTGCAACCTTCCCATCGGCTGCTATTGAATTTTGGATCGATCGGAATTCTGGTTCCGGAATTACGGGTTTCAGAGTACGGCCACACAGAAATTTCTCATATAAACTATAGGAAAAATTAAAAACTGAATTTTTATTTTTGATGCTAAATGTGTTCAAGGTGCATGAAACGTCGAGATTTGATGTAAACTCGAAAAAAAAATTTGACTACGATTCACTTTTTTGGATTTTGGCACATTTTTGCCTTTCTCATATAGAAAGGTTATGCAATCACTCTGAAAAACGTCAACCTAATCCCGGCCCGGAGGGCCGAGTGTCATATCCCATTCGACTCAGTTCGTCGAGATCGGAAAAAGTCTGTATGTGTGTGTGTATGTATGTATGTGTGTATGTGTGTGTGTGTATGTATGTGCGTATGTGTCAAATAATGTCACTCATTTTTCTCAGAGATGGCTGGACCGATTTGCCCAAACTTAGTCTCAAATGAAAGGTGCAACCTTCCCATCGGCTGCTATTGAATTTTGGATCGATCGGAATTCTGGTTCCGGAATTACGGGTTTCAGAGTACGGCCACACAGAAATTTCTCATATAAACTATAGGAAAAATTAAAAACTGAATTTTTATTTTTGATGCTAAATGTGTTCAAGGTGCATGAAACGTCGAGATTTGATGTAAACTCGAAAAAAAAATTTGACTACGATTCACTTTTTTGGATTTTGGCACATTTTTGCCTTTCTCATATAGAAAGGTTATGCAATCACTCTGAAAAACGTCAACCTAATCCCGGCCCGGAGGGCCGAGTGTCATATCCCATTCGACTCAGTTCGTCGAGATCGGAAAAAGTCTGTATGTGTGTGTGTATGTATGTATGTGTGTGTGTATGTGTGTGTGTGTATGTATGTGCGTATGTGTCAAATAATGTCACTCATTTTTCTCAGAGATGGCTGGACCGATTTGCCCAAACTTAGTCTCAAATGAAAGGTGCAACCTTCCCATCGGCTGCTATTGAATTTTGGATCGATCGGAATTCTGGTTCCGGAATTACGGGTTTCAGAGTACGGCCACACAGAAATTTCTCATATAAACTATAGGAAAAATTAAAAACTGAATTTTTATTTTTGATGCTAAATGTGTTCAAGGTGCATGAAACGTCGAGATTTGATGTAAACTCAAAAAAAAAATTTGACTACGATTCACTTTTTTGGATTTTGGCACATTTTTGCCTTTCTCATATAGAAAGGTTATGCAATCACTCTGAAAAACGTCAACCTAATCCCGGCCCGGAGGGCCGAGTGTCATATCCCATTCGACTCAGTTCGTCGAGATCGGAAAAAGTCTGTATGTGTGTGTGTATGTATGTATGTGTGTGTGTATGTGTGTGTGTGTGTATGTATGTGCGTATGTGTCAAATAATGTCACTCATTTTTCTCAGAGATGGCTGGACCGATTTGCCCAAACTTAGTCTCAAATGAAAGGTGCAACCTTCCCATCGGCTGCTATTGAATTTTGGATCGATCGGAATTCTGGTTCCGGAATTACGGGTTTCAGAGTACGGCCACACAGAAATTTCTCATATAAACTATAGGAAAAATTAAAAACTGAATTTTTATTTTTGATGCTAAATGTGTTCAAGGTGCATGAAACGTCGAGATTTGATGTAAACTCGAAAAAAAAATTTGACTACGATTCACTTTTTTGGATTTTGGCACATTTTTGCCTTTCTCATATAGAAAGGTTATGCAATCACTCTGAAAAACGTCAACCTAATCCCGGCCCGGAGGGCCGAGTGTCATATCCCATTCGACTCAGTTCGTCGAGATCGGAAAAAGTCTGTATGTGTGTGTGTATGTATGTATGTGTGTGTGTATGTGTGTGTGTGTGTATGTATGTGCGTATGTGTCAAATAATGTCACTCATTTTTCTCAGAGATGGCTGGACCGATTTGCCCAAACTTAGTCTCAAATGAAAGGTGCAACCTTCCCATCGGCTGCTATTGAATTTTGGATCGATCGGAATTCTGGTTCCGGAATTACGGGTTTCAGAGTACGGCCACACAGAAATTTCTCATATAAACTATAGGAAAAATTAAAAACTGAATTTTTATTTTTGATGCTAAATGTGTTCAAGGTGCATGAAACGTCGAGATTTGATGTAAACTCGAAAAAAAAATTTGACTACGATTCACTTTTTTGGATTTTGGCACATTTTTGCCTTTCTCATATAGAAAGGTTATGCAATCACTCTGAAAAACGTCAACCTAATCCCGGCCCGGAGGGCCGAGTGTCATATCCCATTCGACTCAGTTCGTCGAGATCGGAAAAAGTCTGTATGTGTGTGTGTATGTATGTATGTGTGTGTGTATGTGTGTGTGTGTATGTATGTGCGTATGTGTCAAATAATGTCACTCATTTTTCTCAGAGATGGCTGGACCGATTTGCCCAAACTTAGTCTCAAATGAAAGGTGCAACCTTCCCATCGGCTGCTATTGAATTTTGGATCGATCGGAATTCTGGTTCCGGAATTACGGGTTTCAGAGTACGGCCACACAGAAATTTCTCATATAAACTATAGGAAAAATTAAAAACTGAATTTTTATTTTTGATGCTAAATGTGTTCAAGGTGCATGAAACGTCGAGATTTGATGTAAACTCGAAAAAAAAATTTGACTACGATTCACTTTTTTGGATTTTGGCACATTTTTGCCTTTCTCATATAGAAAGGTTATGCAATCACTCTGAAAAACGTCAACCTAATCCCGGCCCGGAGGGCCGAGTGTCATATCCCATTCGACTCAGTTCGTCGAGATCGGAAAAAGTCTGTATGTGTGTGTGTATGTATGTATGTGTGTGTGTATGTGTGTGTGTGTGTATGTATGTGCGTATGTGTCAAATAATGTCACTCATTTTTCTCAGAGATGGCTGGACCGATTTGCCCAAACTTAGTCTCAAATGAAAGGTGCAACCTTCCCATCGGCTGCTATTGAATTTTGGATCGATCGGAATTCTGGTTCCGGAATTACGGGTTTCAGAGTACGGCCACACAGAAATTTCTCATATAAACTATAGGAAAAATTAAAAACTGAATTTTTATTTTTGATGCTAAATGTGTTCAAGGTGCATGAAACGTCGAGATTTGATGTAAACTCGAAAAAAAAATTTGACTACGATTCACTTTTTTGGATTTTGGCACATTTTTGCCTTTCTCATATAGAAAGGTTATGCAATCACTCTGAAAAACGTCAACCTAATCCCGGCCCGGAGGGCCGAGTGTCATATCCCATTCGACTCAGTTCGTCGAGATCGGAAAAAGTCTGTATGTGTGTGTGTATGTATGTATGTGTGTGTGTATGTGTGTGTGTGTGTATGTATGTGCGTATGTGTCAAATAATGTCACTCATTTTTCTCAGAGATGGCTGGACCGATTTGCCCAAACTTAGTCTCAAATGAAAGGTGCAACCTTCCCATCGGCTGCTATTGAATTTTGGATCGATCGGAATTCTGGTTCCGGAATTACGGGTTTCAGAGTACGGCCACACAGAAATTTCTCATATAAACTATAGGAAAAATTAAAAACTGAATTTTTATTTTTGATGCTAAATGTGTTCAAGGTGCATGAAACGTCGAGATTTGATGTAAACTCGAAAAATAAATTTGACTACGATTCACTTTTTTGGATTTTGGCACATTTTTGCCTTTCTCATATAGAAAGGTTATGCAATCACTCTGAAAAACGTCAACCTAATCCCGGCCCGGAGGGCCGAGTGTCATATCCCATTCGACTCAGTTCGTCGAGATCGGAAAAAGTCTGTATGTGTGTGTGTATGTATGTATGTGTGTGTGTATGTGTGTGTGTGTATGTATGTGCGTATGTGTCAAATAATGTCACTCATTTTTCTCAGAGATGGCTGGACCGATTTGCCCAAACTTAGTCTCAAATGAAAGGTGCAACCTTCCCATCGGCTGCTATTGAATTTTGGATCGATCGGAATTCTGGTTCCGGAATTACGGGTTTCAGAGTACGGCCACACAGAAATTTCTCATATAAACTATAGGAAAAATTAAAAACTGAATTTTTATTTTTGATGCTAAATGTGTTCAAGGTGCATGAAACGTCGAGATTTGATGTAAACTCGAAAAAAAAATTTGACTACGATTCACTTTTTTGGATTTTGGCACATTTTTGCCTTTCTCATATAGAAAGGTTATGCAATCACTCTGAAAAACGTCAACCTAATCCCGGCCCGGAGGGCCGAGTGTCATATCCCATTCGACTCAGTTCGTCGAGATCGGAAAAAGTCTGTATGTGTGTGTGTATGTATGTATGTGTGTGTGTATGTGTGTGTGTGTGTATGTATGTGCGTATGTGTCAAATAATGTCACTCATTTTTCTCAGAGATGGCTGGACCGATTTGCCCAAACTTAGTCTCAAATGAAAGGTGCAACCTTCCCATCGGCTGCTATTGAATTTTGGATCGATCGGAATTCTGGTTCCGGAATTACGGGTTTCAGAGTACGGCCACACAGAAATTTCTCATATAAACTATAGGAAAAATTAAAAACTGAATTTTTATTTTTGATGCTAAATGTGTTCAAGGTGCATGAAACGTCGAGATTTGATGTAAACTCGAAAAAAAAATTTGACTACGATTCACTTTTTTGGATTTTGGCACATTTTTGCCTTTCTCATATAGAAAGGTTATGCAATCACTCTGAAAAACGTCAACCTAATCCCGGCCCGGAGGGCCGAGTGTCATATCCCATTCGACTCAGTTCGTCGAGATCGGAAAAAGTCTGTATGTGTGTGTGTATGTATGTATGTGTGTGTGTATGTGTGTGTGTGTATGTATGTGCGTATGTGTCAAATAATGTCACTCATTTTTCTCAGAGATGGCTGGACCGATTTGCCCAAACTTAGTCTCAAATGAAAGGTGCAACCTTCCCATCGGCTGCTATTGAATTTTGGATCGATCGGAATTCTGGTTCCGGAATTACGGGTTTCAGAGTACGGCCACACAGAAATTTCTCATATAAACTATAGGAAAAATTAAAAACTGAATTTTTATTTTTGATGCTAAATGTGTTCAAGGTGCATGAAACGTCGAGATTTGATGTAAACTCGAAAAAAAAATTTGACTACGATTCACTTTTTTGGATTTTGGCACATTTTTGCCTTTCTCATATAGAAAGGTTATGCAATCACTCTGAAAAACGTCAACCTAATCCCGGCCCGGAGGGCCGAGTGTCATATCCCATTCGACTCAGTTCGTCGAGATCGGAAAAAGTCTGTATGTGTGTGTGTATGTATGTATGTGTGTGTGTATGTGTGTGTGTATGTATGTGCGTTGTGTCAAATAATGTCACTCATTTTTCTCAGAGATGGCTGGACCGATTTGCCCAAACTTAGTCTCAAATGAAAGGTGCAACCTTCCCATCGGCTGCTATTGAATTTTGGATCGATCGGAATTCTGGTTCCGGAATTACGGGTTTCAGAGTACGGCCACACAGAAATTTCTCATATAAACTATAGGAAAAATTAAAAACTGAATTTTTATTTTTGATGCTAAATGTGTTCAAGGTGCATGAAACGTCGAGATTTGATGTAAACTCGAAAAAAAAATTTGACTACGATTCACTTTTTTGGATTTTGGCACATTTTTGCCTTTCTCATATAGAAAGGTTATGCAATCACTCTGAAAAACGTCAACCTAATCCCGGCCCGGAGGGCCGAGTGTCATATCCCATTCGACTCAGTTCGTCGAGATCGGAAAAAGTCTGTATGTGTGTGTGTATGTATGTATGTGTGTGTGTATGTGTGTGTGTATGTATGTGCGTATGTGTCAAATAATGTCACTCATTTTTCTCAGAGATGGCTGGACCGATTTGCCCAAACTTAGTCTCAAATGAAAGGTGCAACCTTCCCATCGGCTGCTATTGAATTTTGGATCGATCGGAATTCTGGTTCCGGAATTACGGGTTTCAGAGTACGGCCACACAGAAATTTCTCATATAAACTATAGGAAAAATTAAAAACTGAATTTTTATTTTTGATGCTAAATGTGTTCAAGGTGCATGAAACGTCGAGATTTGATTTAAACTCGAAAAAAAAATTTGACTACGATTCACTTTTTTGGATTTTGGCACATTTTTGCCTTTCTCATATAGAAAGGTTATGCAATCACTCTGAAAAACGTCAACCTAATCCCGGCCCGGAGGGCCGAGTGTCATATCCCATTCGACTCAGTTCGTCGAGATCGGAAAAAGTCTGTATGTGTGTGTGTATGTATGTATGTGTGTGTGTATGTGTGTGTGTGTGTATGTATGTGCGTATGTGTCAAATAATGTCACTCATTTTTCTCAGAGATGGCTGGACCGATTTGCCCAAACTTAGTCTCAAATGAAAGGTGCAACCTTCCCATCGGCTGCTATTGAATTTTGGATCGATCGGAATTCTGGTTCCGGAATTACGGGTTTCAGAGTACGGCCACACAGAAATTTCTCATATAAACTATAGGAAAAATTAAAAACTGAATTTTTATTTTTGATGCTAAATGTGTTCAAGGTGCATGAAACGTCGAGATTTGATGTAAACTCGAAAAAAAAATTTGACTACGATTCACTTTTTTGGATTTTGGCACATTTTTGCCTTTCTCATATAGAAAGGTTATGCAATCACTCTGAAAAACGTCAACCTAATCCCGGCCCGGAGGGCCGAGTGTCATATCCCATTCGACTCAGTTCGTCGAGATCGGAAAAAGTCTGTATGTGTGTGTGTATGTATGTATGTGTGTGTATGTGTGTGTGTGTGTATGTATGTGCGTATGTGTCAAATAATGTCACTCATTTTTCTCAGAGATGGCTGGACCGATTTGCCCAAACTTAGTCTCAAATGAAAGGTGCAACCTTCCCATCGGCTGCTATTGAATTTTGGATCGATCGGAATTCTGGTTCCGGAATTACGGGTTTCAGAGTACGGCCACACAGAAATTTCTCATATAAACTATAGGAAAAATTAAAAACTGAATTTTTATTTTTGATGCTAAATGTGTTCAAGGTGCATGAAACGTCGAGATTTGATGTAAACTCGAAAAATAAATTTGACTACGATTCACTTTTTTGGATTTTGGCACATTTTTGCCTTTCTCATATAGAAAGGTTATGCAATCACTCTGAAAAACGTCAACCTAATCCCGGCCCGGAGGGCCGAGTGTCATATCCCATTCGACTCAGTTCGTCGAGATCGGAAAAAGTCTGTATGTGTGTGTGTATGTATGTATGTGTGTGTGTATGTGTGTGTGTGTGTATGTATGTGCGTATGTGTCAAGTAATGTCACTCATTTTTCTCAGAGATGGCTGGACCGATTTGCCCAAACTTAGTCTCAAATGAAAGGTGCAACCTTCCCATCGGCTGCTATTGAATTTTGGATCGATCGGAATTCTGGTTCCGGAATTACGGGTTTCAGAGTACGGCCACACAGAAATTTCTCATATAAACTATAGGAAAAATTAAAAACTGAATTTTTATTTTTGATGCTAAATGTGTTCAAGGTGCATGAAACGTCGAGATTTGATGTAAACTCGAAAAAAAAATTTGACTACGATTCACTTTTTTGGATTTTGGCACATTTTTGCCTTTCTCATATAGAAAGGTTATGCAATCACTCTGAAAAACGTCAACCTAATCCCGGCCCGGGGGGCCGAGTGTCATATCCCATTCGACTCAGTTCGTCGAGATCGGAAAAAGTCTGTATGTGTGTGTGTATGTATGTATGTGTGTGTGTATGTGTGTGTGTGTATGTATGTGCGTATGTGTCAAATAATGTCACTCATTTTTCTCAGAGATGGCTGGACCGATTTGCCCAAACTTAGTCTCAAATGAAAGGTGCAACCTTCCCATCGGCTGCTATTGAATTTTGGATCGATCGGAATTCTGGTTCCGGAATTACGGGTTTCAGAGTACGGCCACACAGAAATTTCTCATATAAACTATAGGAAAAATTAAAAACTGAATTTTTATTTTTGATGCTAAATGTGTTCAAGGTGCATGAAACGTCGAGATTTGATGTAAACTCGAAAAAAAAATTTGACTACGATTCACTTTTTTGGATTTTGGCACATTTTTGCCTTTCTCATATAGAAAGGTTATGCAATCACTCTGAAAAACGTCAACCTAATCCCGGCCCGGAGGGCCGAGTGTCATATCCCATTCGACTCAGTTCGTCGAGATCGGAAAAAGTCTGTATGTGTGTGTGTATGTATGTATGTGTGTGTGTATGTGTGTGTGTGTATGTATGTGCGTATGTGTCAAATAATGTCACTCATTTTTCTCAGAGATGGCTGGACCGATTTGCCCAAACTTAGTCTCAAATGAAAGGTGCAACCTTCCCATCGGCTGCTATTGAATTTTGGATCGATCGGAATTCTGGTTCCGGAATTACGGGTTTCAGAGTACGGCCACACAGAAATTTCTCATATAAACTATAGGAAAAATTAAAAACTGAATTTTTATTTTTGATGCTAAATGTGTTCAAGGTGCATGAAACGTCGAGATTTGATGTAAACTCGAA
>NC_080671.1:273963671-273965596 GCF_030247195.1 Topomyia yanbarensis
CACTTTTTTGGATTTTGGCACATTTTTGCCTTTCTCATATAGAAAGGTTATGCAATCACTCTGAAAAACGTCAACCTAATCCCGGCCCGGAGGGCCGAGTGTCATATCCCATTCGACTCAGTTCGTCGAGATCGGAAAAAGTCTGTATGTGTGTGTGTATGTATGTATGTGTGTGTGTATGTGTGTGTGTATGTATGTGCGTATGTGTCAAATAATGTCACTCATTTTTCTCAGAGATGGCTGGACCGATTTGCCCAAACTTAGTCTCAAATGAAAGGTGCAACCTTCCCATCGGCTGCTATTGAATTTTGGATCGATCGGAATTCTGGTTCCGGAATTACGGGTTTCAGAGTACGGCCACACAGAAATTTCTCATATAAACTATAGGAAAAATTAAAAACTGATTTTTTATTTTTGATGCTAAATGTGTTCAAGGTGCATGAAACGTCGAGATTTGATGTAAACTCGAAAAAAAAATTTGACTACGATTCACTTTTTTGGATTTTGGCACATTTTTGCCTTTCTCATATAGAAAGGTTATGCAATCACTCTGAAAAACGTCAACCTAATCCCGGCCCGGAGGGCCGAGTGTCATATCCCATTCGACTCAGTTCGTCGAGATCGGAAAAAGTCTGTATGTGTGTGTGTATGTATGTATGTGTGTGTGTATGTGTGTGTGTGTGTATGTATGTGCGTATGTGTCAAATAATGTCACTCATTTTTCTCAGAGATGGCTGGACCGATTTGCCCAAACTTAGTCTCAAATGAAAGGTGCAACCTTCCCATCGGCTGCTATTGAATTTTGGATCGATCGGAATTCTGGTTCCGGAATTACGGGTTTCAGAGTACGGCCACACAGAAATTTCTCATATAAACTATAGGAAAAATTAAAAACTGAATTTTTATTTTTGATGCTAAATGTGTTCAAGGTGCATGAAACGTCGAGATTTGATGTAAACTCGAAAAAAAAATTTGACTACGATTCACTTTTTTGGATTTTGGCACATTTTTGCCTTTCTCATATAGAAAGGTTATGCAATCACTCTGAAAAACGTCAACCTAATCCCGGCCCGGAGGGCCGAGTGTCATATCCCATTCGACTCAGTTCGTCGAGATCGGAAAAAGTCTGTATGTGTGTGTGTATGTATGTATGTGTGTGTGTATGTGTGTGTGTGTGTATGTATGTGCGTATGTGTCAAATAATGTCACTCATTTTTCTCAGAGATGGCTGGACCGATTTGCCCAAACTTAGTCTCAAATGAAAGGTGCAACCTTCCCATCGGCTGCTATTGAATTTTGGATCGATCGGAATTCTGGTTCCGGAATTACGGGTTTCAGAGTACGGCCACACAGAAATTTCTCATATAAACTATAGGAAAAATTAAAAACTGAATTTTTATTTTTGATGCTAAATGTGTTCAAGGTGCATGAAACGTCGAGATTTGATGTAAACTCGAAAAAAAAATTTGACTACGATTCACTTTTTTGGATTTTGGCACATTTTTGCCTTTCTCATATAGAAAGGTTATGCAATCACTCTGAAAAACGTCAACCTAATCCCGGCCCGGAGGGCCGAGTGTCATATCCCATTCGACTCAGTTCGTCGAGATCGGAAAAAGTCTGTGTGTGTGTGTATGTATGTATGTGTGTGTGTATGTGTGTGTGTGTGTATGTATGTGCGTATGTGTCAAATAATGTCACTCATTTTTCTCAGAGATGGCTGGACCGATTTGCCCAAACTTAGTCTCAAATGAAAGGTGCAACCTTCCCATCGGCTGCTATTGAATTTTGGATCGATCGGAATTCTGGTTCCGGAATTACGGGTTTCAGAGTACGGCCACACAGAAATTTCTCATATAAACTATAGGAAAAATTAAAAACTGAATTTTTATTTTTGATGCTAAATGTGTTCAAGGTGCATGAAA